>NC_090272.1:174220692-174420692 GCF_040414725.1 Anabrus simplex
ATTGGTTATTTTATTTGTCTCGGGGGCTGGGTTTAGGCGTCGTATTCAACATTAGATTTATTAAGCAGAGCCCCTTTCTCCTAAGTAGGCTAACTTCCTCCATTCGCCTCACACGGCCCCACCACGGAAGCTGGCTTATACGTACCACTTCATTCCTAAGATAGCCTTAATCTCCTCATTCCAAGTACCTTTCTGCCATTGTTCCCAACGGTTTTCCCCAGCGATACTGCCGTATCTATTACTAGTTTGTAAATACGATTTCCTGAATCCACCCAGCGTTCATTGCCGTACATCAAAAGTGGTCTGAAAACAGACCGGTGTAAGGACAATTGTGTTCAGGAGCACACTTGTTTCATACAGAATACTGTTGATCAGAACTGCGAGCTCACTGTATTAGATTTGCTGCAATTCAATCTCAAATACTATACTATCGTTATGGGAAAATACACACCCTAAATACTTGAATTGGTCTACTTGTCTCAGTTTTGTATTTCCAACCTGGCATTCAATTCTCTTCTTGGACGGAACACCACCCTGGGCAATGGTTACTCCGGACAGCAAATTGTTCAACTCCTCGTTGTTACGGGTGGCCAACTGCAAGTGACGAGGGAAGACCCTGGTCTTCTTCTTCTCACGAGCTGCATTGCCCGCTAACTCAAAAACTTCAGCTGCCAGGTATTCAATGACTGCGGCCGGGTATACTGGAGCCCCAGCACCCAGTCGTACAGCATAGTTTCCCTTGCGGAAGAGACTGTGGATACGGCTAACAGGGAACTTGCAGGCCTGCATGTCTGGAGCAACTCTTAGGCTAGGTTTACACTAGCAAGTAACTTGTGCAAGTTATTGCTACAAATTCTTGCAAGGCACTTCATGCAAGAAAACTAAGTAAGTTACTTATACAAGTTTTTCACAAGTAACTTGCAGCAATAACTTGCAGATAATGTTTACATGTCCTTACAGTGTTTGTCAACCAAAATGGTGACGTACAGGCAGATGAGATGTGCTGTTCCTCTCTTAATTCTTATGAACAAAGAACAAGAAGCATATGAATAAGTAAATAATTGGGGTATTTATAGTAAAAACACTGCCCGACTGAGCAAATTACGCCAGAAAAATTGACAGTGCACTGCTGAAAAATAGGAAACATTTCTGTAAATTTGTGATTTTGCTACGAATGCGGTGATATCTATATATATAAAAGCAAGTCGGGCTGGAGCGATGTATATATAAATATTTAAAAATGAAAAAAGACGTGAATTAATGAGCCACTTCCAGAAATCTCAGAAATTTGAAACTTGGTACGTGGGAAACTGATGACCCCCGGATCCCTAGAAAAATCGGAAATTCTCAAAATTCCCTGAAGGGGGCACGCTGGGGGGGCTCAAATTTTGGGCTCAGCATAAGAACACAGTCGTATAGTATATCCAAAACGATAACCTATAAGTTTCGTGGGCTTAAAAATTTTCGGGAATTTCCTCATTTTTATCCCCTATCCCCCCAAATCAAGATGGCGGCACAATCTGCCAGACGAGGTAGACAATTGAAATTTGGTGAAATTATAGCTTTTGGTCCCTAGCCGACGGGAAAATTCCAAGATGTTCAAATTTTTCACTTTTTACCCCCAAAGATATCGAATTATGGAGGCAATTTTAATGACTGTGCAGATATTCCTTTTGAGCTATTTTTTGGCTAAACGGTAAGTCGTATCACAAAACGGATGGCACAACGTCCCTTCAATTCGGAGTGATCTACAACTTTGGTCCTGTGACATTTTGTCGTATCTCTCTCCCTTATACGTTAAATTTGGCCGTATTTCTGGATTGTTCGTAAATTTGGTGATTTTTACAAGTATATTTCATTGTTTGACACACTTATAAGAATGATAGGATCATCGCGTTAAATGCGCACATTGGCACGATTAAGGGACATATGTGTACCAAATTTCATGATTCTAGCTTATACATAAGTAGGCAAAATGTAATGTAAAATTTTAAAAATGCACCCAAATTTCACCCTATTCAAAACGTGAACTCAATTTACCCCCTTAATATGGGAGATACGAGGATATGGTTTAGAAACAAACATTTAGAGCGATAAATGAGGCGTCTGATGGCGCAAACTGTTTCTTAATATCATAAACCGTTTAGCAGATATGAATTTCGAAGTGGAAGTCTGCACTTTTCAACGTGCTCATGCTTATCCGTCATCTATATATATAAAAGCAAGTCGGGCCGGAGCGATGTATATATAAATATTTAAAAATGAAAAAAGACGTGAATTAATGAGGCACTTCCAGAAATCTCAGAAATTTGAAACTTGGTACTTAGAAGCTGATGACCCCAGGATCCCTAGAAAAATCGAAAATTCTCATAATTCCATCAAAGGGGCACGCTGGATGACCTCCAATTTTGGGCTCAGCATCAGAACGCAGTGGTGTGATTTATACAGATCGACAGCCTATATGTTTCGTGGGCTTAAAATATTTCAGGAATTTTCTAATTTTTATCCCCCGTTCCCCCAAATCAAGATGGAGGCGCTACCTATCAGACGATAAAATTGTTTAGAAACAAACATGTAGAGCGATAAAGGGGGCGTTTTATGGCGCAAAGCGTTTGTTGATATCATGTACCGTTTAGTGGCAGTGAATCTCGAAGTCGAGGTCTGCAATTTTTAACTGCATATTTTATGGTACGTGATACTTATTAAATAAATGAAATCATCACATTCGGTGCACTCATTGGTCATCCGGTAGCTGTATGCGACTTATTTTCATGACCCTTGCTCCCACATGAGTACCCGTATGCAAACAGTAAATGAATATGTGAAGCTGTACACATATTTCACGGCATTCAAAATTTCTAACTCAATTTCGCTCATAAGTACAGGGTGTATCTCGTAGCACCAACCTTGTAGACCACTCGAAATTGTGTATATTTGCGCCATCCGTTTGTCGATATGCCTTACGCTTAAGGGCCATGAATCCTTTTATAACATGGACATATTTTTGATCTGCGTGTCTATCTGAAATTAGCGAACACAGTTTTGCATCTACAATTGTCAGACACCTAACCAGCCAACCTTTATGTCATATGGGTGGAGGACGACAACCTTTTGGTGTACGGAAAGGCATGTTTTTGGAAGATATTCATATTGGACGTACGGGCCAAATTTCGTTGTTCTTCCCTATAATTTGCGAATATTATCTAATGTGTTTAAAATATACACAAATTTCACTCCAATCAATGTTTCTCACTCACTCTAACGCAGAAGGAGTCCACACACCAGAATATATCATGTACCAACCCTTTAGATCACTAACCATGGCTGCTCATGGCGAATTCCTTTGTTTAAGGCACGTATAGTTTATCAGCACTGCATCTTTTTAACATGCATACGTCTGTGGGCTGCTCATCTGTCTGAAATCAGCATGGATAGTTTTCTGTGAACAAATATCGGACACCGTAACCTGGCAAGCTGAGTAATTCATATGCATGGAAGAAGTGGCGTACGCCATTTTGGTACACGGAAATGCATGTTTTCGGAAAAAGTTTATTTTTTACATATTATACGTATGAAATGAGACTAAACTAAAAATGGCTAAGCATTTTAAGGGAAAATGTTAATGAAAACTCTGAACTTAGTGGAAGGAAGACATAATTATGCGACCCTCATTTTATGATTCTAGCTTGCACATAAGTATACGAAATATAAGGTAATGTGTTTTAAATGTACACAAATTTCATACTAACCAATTTTACACTTCAATCTAACGCTGAAAATGTTATTTACCAACCCCATAAACCAATCACGATTGCGGATGATGGTGGAATCACCTTATATCGCGTACCGTTTAGCAGCAGAATGCGTATATTCCGCCTGCGTGTCTATCTGAAATTAGCGTGGACAGTTTTGCATGGACAAAATTCCGACACCGTAACCAGGCAAGCAGTGTTCGCCATGTGTGTGGAAGGATGACGCTATTTGCGTGGACGTAAAGGCATGTTTTAGGAAGATGTTGATCTTGGATGTATTAGACCTATAAATAGACACTGTATACAAAGCAATGACTAATAATTTTAACGAAAAACGTTAATGAAAATTCTGTACTTCGTTGAAAGGTGAGAAAATTAATTCGTCTAAGCCTAAAAACATATCCATGATTCCAGATTTCTCTATGCAGATGAGAAAACATTAACTTTTCGTAATTCACTGCAAAGCCTTGATCTATACTTTTCTTGGGCTGATAAATTTTCTGAAAATACATATTTATTTTTAACATCATATTCGACATATTATGGAGTATAATTGGAAATAAGTGAGAATAATGATATTTATTTATATTCAAACTCTTAGAAAAACAGCGTGTATATATACATTTTAACAACAAACCAAGAAATGAAATGGCGTATGCCTTTTATTGCCATTAGTGTCCGAGGACAAGTTAGGCTCGTCAGATTCAGGTCTTTTGATTTGACTCCGGTAGACGACCTGCGCGTCGTGATGAGGATGAAATGATGATGAAGGCAACGCGTACACCCAGCCCCCGTGTCAGCAAAATTAACCAATTATGATTATAATTTCCGACCCTGCCGCGAATCGAACCCGAGACCCCTGTGACCAAAGGCCAGCACGCTAACCATTTAGCCATGGACCAGGACAAAAGCAAACCCTGAGACGGTGGAATCAGTACATTCAGCAGTTTCCAAATTTACAAGCCAAAATTTGAGATTTTTATTTATCGTGAGATTCTTATAAGACACAAGTAGCTTACAATTAACTTTGAATAACAACCCTCGGGGATGGAATATCGCTTTACCCTTAAAAGCGTAACCACTCATTTAAGCTCTGTTCATATATAGGAAGAAGGGTCATGATTATTCCGGATTCTGTATTTCTGTATGTATGATGGCGCCAAAGCGCACACATCTCCAACATGGTGTTTATTATCTTCACCGTCTGCTTTCCTTGGATTTCGTTTGTGCCATTAAATTGTGGAATGTTTAGAAGTGTGATGTCTGCGCCAAAGATAGACATAATAACAATATGGCATTTGTTTATATTCCTTTCGAGTCCGTATATACGTGTCTTAATTGCATTCAGAACAGTACTTGAAGTAATTGGTAGCTTATTTCAGTTACAATATTTAAAGTACCTTTGATAGACAGTCGTTGAGATATGGAGAAAGTGCAACTGGAGAGTGGATCGTTCGCTTATCTCCGTGTTGTTAATATGCAGAGCGACGGATCATGTTTATTCCGGGCTCTGTCATTCTGTGTGTATGGTAACGCCGAACGCCACATGGAGGTGAGGCGACGGCTTGTACGTCATGTCGTAAATAGGTGGAAGGAGTACAGCATGCGTACACTTACAGCAGATGATATGAGCTACCCAAATGCTTGCGTGTATGAAAAGGCTATGGGTAAACATGGGTGTTTTGGCTCTGCTTGCGAGGTACAGGCAGCTGCCGAGGTGTACCCACAATACAAGTTCGAGGTTTACGCCAATAGAGCATGCGTCGTGTCTTTTGGAGAAGGAGCTAGCGTAAAGAGGTTGAGGTTCTCTGGGAACCCATGTGGCGGACATTTTGATGTGTATCAGGAAGCGAGTAAAGAAGCCTCCGACGTCTCTCAAACTGTTCGTACTCTTCTTCCTGTTCAGCAAAGGGGCAGGCCAAGGAAAGTGAGACCAGGCCCGATCAAAACCAGGAAAAATAGTAGGCCTACTGAACAGGCCTCCTTGGGTGTTACTAAAAGGCTGAAAGAAGCTTTGATAGATTTCGAAGCAGAGGAAGAAAGGGAAAAGAGACTTGACGACTTGAGGACAAGAAACGAAAAGAGAACTGGAAGCGAAACACAAGAAGAGCACGAATTGAGACTGAAGGACTCAAGAGAAAGAAATAAAAGGAAAATTGCAAATGAGACCCAAGTGATGAGAAAGAGGAGATTGGAAAATTTACGAAAGCAAAATACGAAGAGAATAGAGAATGAAACTGAAGAGGAAAGAGGGAAAAGATTGGAGAATTTAAGGGTGTATAGTAAAAATAGAACACATGATGAAACTGAAGAGGAAAAACAGAAAAGGTTGCAGAATTTCAGGGTGTATCGTAGGAATAAAATACAGGATGAAACTGAAGAGGAAAAACGGAAAAGGTTGGAGGAATTAAAGATCAAACGGCGTAAAATATTTGAGAAAGACCTTGAGCGAGAGAAACGCCTACGAACTTCAAAACATAGTTTTGAAAACTTGACAATTTGGGGAGTTAAGAAAGATTCAGGTTTCCACTACGACCCCAAGGTGGCTTACGACACCGACCCAGCTGTTCTAATTGGCACAATGACAGTAGTATGTCAGTACTGTCAAGCTCGTAAGTGGCGTGATGAGCCCCCTCGAACCTGCTGCCTTAAAGGGAAAATACAGTTAGAGAAAATCCGTGATCCACCTGAGCCTCTGTACGGTCTTCTGACTGGTACAAATCAATACTCCAAAACATTCCTTGAAAACACCAGAAAATATAACTCGGCTTTCCAAATGACGTCATTCGGCGCTCAAGTCATTCGTCACGGGAATTTTATGCCGACGTTCAAGATACAAGGGCAAGTTTATCACCTTATTGGGTCACCTTTACACACTGATGACAAATCAAAATCAAAATTTTTACAGATATATTTTACAGGTGACGACGAGACAAACTTGCGTTGTAGAAATAATCCTTCTCTAAATCCCAGTCTCGTGAACGGTTTGCAGAATATGTTGCACAATAACAATACATATATCCGCAGTTTCAAAAACACTCTCGAAAACAACCCATCTGGAGATTTATCACTTATCATTCACGCGGACAAAATTCCTCTCAATTCTCACAGAGGACGTTACAATGCTCCCACATGCAACGAAGTAGCAGCGGTCATAGTAGGGCAGCAGTTTGAACGGAGGGACATTTTACTTAAAGCAAAGGATGACAAACTGACCAAAATTTCTGAAACACACAGGTCGTATGACGCCCTCCAATATCCACTGCTCTTCCCTAGAGGCGAGGATGGATACCATTTCCTACTGAAACACGCTGATGGCAAGGGCAAAGTTTCAGCTATGAACTTTTATGCGTACCGGCTCATGATCCGAGAGAATGACTTAAATAGTTTGCATTATTTTAGGAGATTATGGAGTCAATTCTTAGTAGATATGTACGCCAAAATTGAAAGTGAACGCTTATGTTACATACGAGCGAACCAGAGAGCACTCCGTGTGGAAAACTACATCCACTTGCGAGATGCAATCATGAGTGATGGAAATGCCAACGACGTGGGGAAACCTTTCATTTTACCGTCCTCCTTTACGGGAGGTCCACGTTACATGTACGAAAAAACCCAAGACGCGATTACTTATGTGCGGCACTATGGCAAGCCCGATTTGTTCATAACTTTTACATGTAACCCCAAATGGAAAGAGATTGATTTGGAGTTGTTCGAACACCAAAAACCCCATGATCGGCACGACATTATCTCGAGAGTGTTTCAGTTGAAAGTAAAATGCCTCATGAGATTACTCACAAAAGAAAATATCTTTGGATCTGTCCGGTGCCACATGTATTCCATCGAGTGGCAGAAACGAGGCCTTCCCCACGTACATATCTTGATATGGCTTGAAAACAAAATTGCAGCTAATGCTATTGATTCAATCATCTCTGCTGAGCTCCCTGATCCTCACACCGATCCCGAACTTTTTGACATCGTAAAATCCAACATGATTCATGGGCCCTGTGGTGCTCTGAATTACAACAGTCCGTGTATGAAAGACGGACATTGCTCAAAGAACTACGCTAAGAGGTTCATAAAGGAAACTGTAACAGGAGGTGATGGGTACCCTACCTACAGGCGGAGAAGCCCTGCAGACGGAGGGGTGTCCTTCGAGATGATTATGAGACAAGGAGCCGTTACTGTTGACAACCGCTGGGTAGTACCATACTCGCCATTACTGTGTAGATTATTCAAGGCCCACATCAACATGGAATATTGTAATTCAGTGAAATCCATCAAATATATTTGTAAGTATATTAATAAAGGATCAGATCAGGCCATGTTCACTGTTCAAAATGGGAGGGATGAAATTTTGCAATACCAGACAGGACGATATATTAGCACTTCTGAAGCCGTGTGGAGAATGCTTTCTTTCCCAATCCATGACAGAGAGCCGACTGTTGTGCACCTGGCAGTCCACTTGGAGAATGGTCAACGTGTGTATTTCAACCCTAATAACGTCCAACTTGGTGACCCACCTGCTACGACACTCACTGCTTTCTTCAGTCTTTGCAGCACTGATGACTTTGCCAAGACTTTGTTGTACCCTGAGGTTCCATCATACTACACGTGGAAAAACAAAGAATTCTCACAGCGAAAGCAAGGTGCTCTTGTACATGGTTTCCCTCATGTGAGGAAATCAAATGCCATTGGCCGAGTCTACACAGTTCACATGAAGGACAGGGAATGTTTCTACCTACGGCTATTACTTCATCACGTGAGAGGGCCCACGTCCTACAAGGCCCTCAGGACAGTAAATGGCTATCTTCACCCTGATTACCAATCAGCGTGCAAGGCTCTTGGACTACTCGAGGACGACGATCAATGGCAGCAGACTATTGCAGAGGCATCGATCACAGACTCTCCCAAAAAATTACGAAATCTTTTCGTCGTGATATTAATCTTCTGTGAAGTGTCCGACCCCCTACAACTGTGGATGAAATTCAGAGATGACCTCTCTGAAGATCATTTGCACGAAGCTAGAATCACAGACGCTGCAACTAACGTCAAACACATTTATAACCGGACTTTACTTGCTCTTCAGACGGAACTCCTGAAGTCCTGTGGTAGAACTGTGGACAGCTTCGGCCTACCTGCTCCAGACGGCAGTGCCGCGGGAGACATTTGCAGTAGATACTCTGTGGAAAAGAACTATGATACTTTCCAGCTGAAGATCTTTGTCAACGCCAATGAACCTCTTCTAAACTTAGAGCAGAGGTCTGCCTACTATGCCATTTTAGACAGTGTCCATAAAAACTTGGGGAAGCTATACTTTTTGGAAGCACCAGGTGGTACGGGGAAAACATTTCTCCTTAGTCTAATACTTTCCCATGTAAGGTCTCGCGGGCAGATAGCTTTAGCTGTTGCTTCATCAGGCATTGCAGCCACTTTACTGCCAGGCGGCCAGACAGCTCACTCTGCCTTTAAATTGCCTCTCAACTTAAACTACGAGGATAATCCTACGTGCAATATAAAAAAGGGGACAGTGGACGCCAGAGTGCTGAAGGAAAGTGTTCTAATTGTCTGGGACGAAATTTCTATGTCTCACAGACGAGCCCTGGAAGCATTAGATACAACTCTCCAAGATCTGCATGACACTCATAGAGTGATGGGTGGAGTGACAGTTCTGCTCTCAGGCGACTTTCGGCAAACGTTACCAGTCCTACCAAGAGGCACTCGCGCTGATGAAGTCAAGGCATCAATGAAGAGCTCTCACCTTTGGTCGTATGTCGAGACTCTTAAACTTGCAACAAACATGAGAGTCCACAATTCAGGAGACCTTGAGGCGCAAAGGTTTGCCGACTTATTACTGCAGATAGGGAATGGGGATGTTTTAGAGATCAACGGGGAGATTGAATTGTCTAAGGAACTGGGAAATAAGGTCGATTCTATAGAAGAACTAATCTCAAGAGTGTATCCAGACATCGGCAACCTTCATGCCAAACCTTTGGAATGGTTCTGCGAAAGAGCTATTCTCGCCCCCAGGAACGAGACAGTTGATAGCATCAACAGTAGGATTTTGCACCTTTTCTCGGCCGAAGAAAGAACCTACCTATCAACTGATCGCACAGTCGAAGAGAGTGATTCTATCAACTACCCCATTGAGTTTCTCAATTCTCTGACCCCTCCTGGGATGCCTCCAAATAAACTTACACTCAAGGTTAATTCTCCCATAATGTGCCTCAGAAACTTGAAGCCCCCTGCTCTATGTAACGGAACAAGGCTGCAGGTGAACAAGTTAATGGCTAGGGTAATAGAGGCAACCATAATAACAGGCATCGGTAGGGGAGAAAGTGTTTACATTCCTCGCATTCCACTGGTACCTTCAGACTACCCTATTCCTTTTAGGAGGACTCAGTTCCCGGTGAAGCTATGCTTTGGGATGACAATCAATAAATCGCAGGGCCAGACAATCAAAACTACAGGAATTGATTTGACTTCGCCCTGCTTTTCCCACGGTCAATTATATGTTGCCTGCTCACGCGTGACTTCTCCACGTGACCTATATCTACTCACAACCAACGGGAAAACAGTTAACGTAGTTTATAAGGAGGTGCTCCACTGAAGTACCCAGCTCAATGCCGTAGTCGGAGTGAGAATAGTAGACTGCTACAAATAGAGTATACAGCAAAATATAATTAATCTTCCATTCACGGTCGTTGCTACGCTATTCAATAAAGGATAGGATTAATTACAGTAACCTACCTCAATGGACTAAGGAACACTGAAAAATATGCCTTACAGCGAAACACCTGTATTTTCTTAAAATAATACAATCCGTTTTAACATATGAAATTAGAAGGGTACCGATGTTTAAAGCTATATTAAAAATGTAAGTAGTCACCAAAACATCAAGCACCTCCAGGCACATTACAAACTTTAAACTTGGTACCATACATAGAACATAATCACAAAATTCATAGGGAAATCGAACTTTCAATTCTCCCCAAACGCGACGAAATAGGGAGAGTGTTCCTAGAAATTGACACCGAGAGCAAAACCGCGAAAATAAGCAAGTGTAACAATTTTTGCACCCAATGGGAAACTTTTCCTTCTAAGCGATGATCAATACACAATTTTTCTAGACTGTAAAGTTTCCTCCAAATGGAAATTATGTTTTAACATAATAATCCCTGAAGTCTTGTGTCCGACTTATTAGCTGAATCGTTAGCGACGAGGCCTTTGGCTCACAGTGTGTCGGGTTCGATTCCCGGTTGTTTCGAGAAATTTAATCGCCTCCTATTAATTCCTCCGGCTCGCAAACTGGGTTTATGTTTGCCCCAACACGTTCCTCTTCATATTCAGACATTACACGACACCACCAGTCACAAAAAAAAAAACACGCAATAGTAATTATACCCTCCTTATAGGCTTGGCGCCAGGAAGGACATATGGCCGTAAAACAGATCCATATCCACATGCGTGACAAGGTTCGTACCCGCCACCCTACAGATGTGGAAAAAAGGTAGAAGAACAATTCGAGCAAAAAGAAAGAAGACTCCCAAAAGTCTCCTCAGAATATTCCAGATACTACAAACTTAGGCAGACAGAACTGATAGATAAACTAACTTATCTTAGCCCTTTAATTTGAAGAACACCAGCTTAAACTGTTTATTAAACGATCAACAGATTTGAACTTTTCTCCCATAATAACATTAATAAAATAGCCTCATCTTAACTAAAATGCATGCGTTGAACACGAAAATGACAGTGAAAAGTTCATAACACGTCACGATTTTACGTTATAAAATTTACTTGATACATTGAATGAATCAGGATTTTTGATCTGTTAAAAATTACTGTGTTCACATTTTTGTATGAAAGTCTTCAAGGGTAGCTTAGATATGATACAACTGGTATATTAATAACTGACCAGTTATTAAGACATATAAAAACTACTTATTTTTTCTCTTATGTGAACTGGAATCTTCCCCTTGTATAAACCAACAATAATCGCCTATCATCGGAGGATCCCATCTTCCTCCATACCGTTGCTCCATTGTAGCAATGTCTTCGTGAAATCGCTCTCCCTGCTCATCACTTACAGCCGCCAAGTTCTCAGGAATGAAGTCCAAAGAAAATGCAAGATGTGTACCTTCAGTGACATACGGCAGCTCATTTCTTTGTAGTTTCTTAGTAACGTCTCCATTAATTTTCAGGAATTTCTTAATTTTTATCCCCCTTCCTTCAAAATCAAGATGGCGGCACAATCTGCCATACGAGCTAGAAAATTAAAATTTGGCAAAATTATACCTTTTAGCCTGTAACTGACGTAAAATTTTTCACTTTTTATCCCGGATAAGTTTCGAAATATAGAGGCAATTTTAATGACAGTGCAGACCTTGGTTTCGGGGTATTTCGTGGCTAAACATTAAGTCCTATCACAAAACGGATCCCTAAATCTTAGTTCAATTTGGAGTAATCTACAACTTTGGACCTATTACTTTTTGTCGTATCTCTATTCCTTATATGTTATATTTCTCTATTTCTCCATTGTAAATAATTTTTTCACATTTTACACGATAATTCATACTTTGAATCACTTCTATGTAAGATAGAATCATCAAATTCGGCACGGATATTGACTCATCCGGTATCCGTATGTGACCCATATGTTATGTTTGTAGCTGTCACATAATTATCCGAAAAGTAATGCACTGTTAGACAATCTTACCCAAATGTCACCCTATTCAACGTTTCTAACTCAATCTGATCCATGACTACATGACATAGGAGAAAATATCACAGGACCAGCAATTTAGACCGCTACACACGACGTTTTATGGTACAATCCATTTGACGATATGACTTACTGTTTGGCGGCAGTTAATCTCTAAATGAAGCTCTGAAATATTGTAAACGTGCATGTACATTCGTATATATGTTCACTGTTGTACATTTTTAGCGATCGAGAAAGGGTGCGACTGCTATTGTAATCAGTAGGCCTACTCCCCATATCGAATTTGCCTGGTAGTAGGAATGGAGTCCTCTTTCAATATTTGTGTAACTGGCATTAGTAAGGAGGGTCTAGCATTGTAATGAATAATTCCCTTCTCGATTTGACTTCCAGAAGACAAGAGAGCGTGAAATTTTGTTCAAAACTCCCCTACCTGATTGTGTTTGGCTGTGGGCAAGCGCGCCCGCCATTATGAACCAATGTATCCATCTAAAATGTGACTGGCATTAGGCATAGTGGCCTGTTATGTTAATGAAAACTTACCACCTCGGTGTGACTGGCAGTAAGCTGGCTGGCATTAGGAAAAGGGGCCTGGCATTATAAGGATAATAGCACAACTCAATTTTGACTGGCAGTAGGGAGGTTGCCTGCCATTATAATAAAAGCTCCTCAACTGTAATCTGTCTGGAAGTAGAAAACGGGGACTGCCATTATAATAAAAACTCCTCAAATAGATTGTGACCGCACAGTAGGCAATGGGGCCTGCCATTATAGTATAAACTTCCCAACTAAATTGTGGACGGCAGTAGGCAAGTAAGCCTGCCGTTATCATCACAACTCTGCAACTCACACTTTCCATTCGAAACAACGTATGGGGACCTGCCCATGCAGTTTCTCGGAAAATGCATTGGGGCCTGCAATTATAATGTAAACTTGCCAACTCGATTGTGAATGGCAGTAGGCAAGTGAGCCTGCCGTTATCATCACAACTCCGCAACCCTCACTTTACATTGGAAACAACATATGTGGACCTCCCCATGCTTTTTCTCGGATAAGGCTAAGAGACATGCAATTTTAAAACAATCTCATTTGCTGCACGCACAGTATTTACGTCGATATCCGTATACAATGTAGAATACCGTAGCGAAGCACGGGTACATTTGCTAGTTTAATAATAAACGTGCAAATTTTCATTCGAATAAGGATTCCTGGAATTTTAAAATGTGAAAAATCATGGCATTTAGACTGGCGAATAGTGTATATCTCTCTCTCTCTTTAATGATGTTAGCCCATAATAGGTCAGAATGAAGTGGAAATATGCTACCTGACAAAGGTTCTCTATGATTTTCTCCTAGAGATCAAATTCACAATAAACGGGCCCTCCCAGTTCGTACCCGCGGTAAACGACAAAGAGCTACAAATCCGCTTGGTAAAATATTATTTCATATTCTAATTCAAGTATTTAAATTTTCTACCTTTTGGCAACTTTACATTCGTTGCATGTGGACTCCTTTTACGCCATATGATACTATTTCTCTCCGCGCCTAAAATTTTCCAACGCCCGGTCATTTTTCCTCATCCGGAAAGTTAGCTGCTGCCTCGGTCAAGCGGCTTATGGCGTCGAAATGCAGCCATGTTATGCGACGGTTAAAACATTAACGTAATTAGGGATCTGTCCTAACAAAACTCACTTCATCTCCTACGCTACTCTGTACGAATTTCATTGTTGAGAAATACGGCCACCGAGACTCGGCCGGTGTACCTGAGGAGCCACGTTTAAATTTTGCAAGTTTCTTCACTTCCTTGGAAAACTGTGCCATTTTCGCAGTATTTCCTTCGATGACGAGTTAAAGTCCTCTGCAATTGTGCTAAAAGCATAGAATTTCTTACTTCTGTCTCTGAATTCATTGCTGTGTACGTCCCAAATTTCTGGAAAGCTCTCGAATTTTTTGTATCCGTTCACTAGTGTCTTTCCTGGACCATTCACCTTTTTTCGTCCGTTTCTTAAAAATAAATTTTAGCATATATGTTGTGCTTGCATGATTGTAATTACGTTTTCCAAATTGTATACACCGAAACAAATGTGCGAAATGTGATCACCTGCTTACCGATTTGAGCTTTCCACGTGCACAAAATAGGATTGGTTTCTATCGGTGCAAGTAACTTGCGGAAGCTCACGAAATGTCCTTCACACTACTTGTATGAGACTGACTACAAGCTTCTTGTCCAAGAAATTGCTAACCGCTTCAAGTCAGATTGCTGGGGAATTTAGACTTGTAGGTAGCGCAGCAAGTTGCTCTGTCCAAGTAAATAGCTACAAGAACTTGCTAGTGTAAAGGTAGCCTTATACTTGCCCTTCAGTTTTCCTCCATTTACTCGTCTTGACATAATGCTTTGCTGGTCTACTTCGGAAATGGTGAGGAACCATTGGAGGATTGTGGAGGCCTTTAGTAAATTCACTGAGACTTCCACACTAAATGCATAAAGGCATGAGAGTCTATAATGAAGAAGAATGGATGGATTAGTTTTTTTTTCTATAGTCTGTACTCTTTCCATCCATCTTATCTCCTAATTTCATGTATTTCTCTCTCTTCATTCCCATTCCAATTTCATTATCTTATGTCTTTTTAATATCTCTGTCATTGCCTTTGAGTTTAGTTCACATTAATATTCTCCTCTTATTTTGTCAGTCTGCCAATTTCGTTTTTCTTTTCTTTTTCCTTTGTCGATAAACATACGAGAGCTGGATCCAAAATAGGGACTGAATCATACCCGGAAATAAAATAGTGCCATACTTAATAATAGCAATAATAATAATAATAATAATAATAATAATAATAATAATAATAATAATAATAATAATAATAATAATAATAATAATAATAATAATAACAGAGAAGGATCTCAGAAAAAATAACATTAATCACGCCATAATAATTAACAGAAATAACTACCGTTCAACTATCAAAACCAGGCTCTTCCTGACAACCTTCACAGAAGCAAACCGCAATGACACCAGGAAATGGTCCAAGGAACGCAAGATAAGAGTTCAGCAAGAAAATGACGGATTATTGTGCCAACAGAAAGCTCAAGGTACCAAGAAGACAGCAGAAGTCAAACCCACCATCAAGAACACCAGAAGTTGCAAACATCAATAACTACACAGCTAAAGCAGAAGCACCGTCGAACTCAGGCGGTCCAAACAAACTAAAAAATAATAATTTGGACGTTACGTTTTACTGTTTCAGATGTCAAAGAAACGAATCTCTGATTGGAAATCTGCAAGTAAATACGAAATGAGTCACCAGAGATCTATCCCTAGCGACATGTGCATGTACCATTCTTGAAAATTCCTACTACTTCCGCGGGGTTTGAACTCAGGGTCTTCGAATCTCGATGCGAACACTATACCTCTGATCCACAGAAGGTACTGGTGACGAATGGGATAAGAATTTCATCAGAGCAATGATCAATTGAATTAACAACCTTTAGCTTTACTAGACAGTCGTTAATTTTTCCTGCGGTTTTCTGGTGTCATTCCTTGACTAATATTTTACGTATTTACCCCATAATACCGACCGTGCTCCATCGATTTCCATTTCGCCAAGTTGTTTCCCAAGAGACCTGACCTATATACTACAGATTCGTACTCAGTCACTCCCACGGGCACGGGGCTTGCTAAAATATTGAGAACGTCCTCGGTAAATAATTTGAGAAGCAGGTTGTGGGCTTTACTAATGAACATTTAATGGTAACACACAGCAAAGCAAATACAGAGTTCACAGTAGTGGTCAACGATGTAAGAAAGTTCAGAGAGGAAATTGCCTTCCCATCGTTCCGTTAATTAAGCTAATTTTCTTAGTAGTCTAATTGACTATCATGTGAAACTAAATGTCCTATTCCAACATTTCTTATCATAGGAGTTACCCACTAAGTTCCCAACTTCAAGCTTGTCTATCCGGTAAACTGGTTGGCCTCATTCTAGCGTAACGAGCCTATCTCTTACCCAGAGTCCCCATGTTGGATTCCCTGTCAGGGCAGATATTTTTACCTGGCTCTTAAGGGCTGGGCTGGACTCCACTCAGCCCACGCGATTGCAATTGAACCGCTATCTGACCGTGAGATAGTGATCACGGTGTAAAAAGTCAACAGCGCGACGCTGACCCTGCGTCACCTCGACACGGTCACGTGGTAGACCAATGCACATCAGGAATGAAGTGCCGTGGGGTTTGTTTTCATCTAGTTAACTACTGGACTTTTTTCTAGGGCATGAAGAGTTAAATCGAGATAGTATTGACAAAGAATATATCCATAAATTAATGTCCGCCTCTGTGGTGTAGTGGTTGTTCAACATAGCAGGTGAGGCCGTCTGGGCGAAGTATTGGTCCTCCTTCCCAGTTGTATGCCTCCGACCCAAAGTCTCATGCTACAGAACACTGCTCTTGATGCGGTATAGGTGGAATCCCTCACTGAGTCTGAGGGAAAACCAACCCTGGACGGTAAACGGAGAAAGAAAGAAAGAAAGAAAGAAAGAAAGAAAGAAAGAAAGAAAGAAAGAAAGAAAATGAATGTAAATCAAGGCACGGCCCCCGCGTATGTGCGAAAGCAGAAGTAAAGGAATGTCGAACATGCTCGTGGTGGTGATGATGATGATGATGAAGAAGATGCCTTTTTCTGAATAGCCTGTCATTGAAGTCATGAATGCCTGTAGGGAGTCATTAGACAAAATACAGTTGATCTTTGTTTGTTTTACGTATGTTCTAAGTCCTTAACAAAAGGCGAGATGTCGAGATTGCGTGTTGCAGAATTTCCTTAACGTGCCAGAACACCCTTTTCGAACTCACTTGTCTTGGAAAATAAAGTTCTGCGCCTAAGCTGCAGCGCCTTTAAGGTCAACAAAGAAAGTGTTTGATTTCTCATGGGACAATCTCAAGGTAAGTGATCGGTACATTTCGAGGATGCTTCAATGCGGACAATATAAGAGCGCGCCATTTCCACTAAAACTTATCCAACCGGGCGAGTTGGCCGTGCGCGTAGAGGCGCGCGGCTGTGAGCTTGCATCCGGGAGATAGTAGGTTCGAATCCCACTATCGGCAGCCCTGAAGATGGTTTTCCGTGGTTTCCCATTTTCACACCAGGCAAATGCTGGGGCTGTACCTTAATTAAGGCCACGGCCGCTTCCTTCCAACTCGTAGGCCTTTCCTATCCCATCGTCGCCATGAGACCTATCTGTGTCGGTGCGACGTAAAGCCCCTAGCAAAAAAAAAAAAAAAAAAAAAAACTTATCCATTCCAAAGCAAGATTTTATAAACAATAAATATTACCAATCAACAATGAAAGTGGCGAAATAAGTAAACTGAAACTTTCAAGATTTGGTGACTGTGACAAGGAAATATCGTAGGTAGACAAACTCTCTCTCTCTCTCTCTCTACACACACACATGTACGTCATTATGGTTTGTTATTCCTCTTTTAGCGTTCAGTCTCCAAGCCTCTTTGAATTAACTAAACACGTCCTCAATCCTCTATTTGTAACTAGTTCTGTGGTCCTACCTTGAAATCATTAGAAATTGAGTCTATCCACCGTCGCTTAGGTTTCCTTCAGATCCATGGCCGACGCCATTATCTAGGGTCTCTCATATAAACCCAAAGCGAACCCAAGGTGTTTGTACTCTGGGCTACGGCAGCTTCGGTATGGGACGCGCGCGCAGCCTGCACTTGTTCGACCTCGCAAGCATCAGTCGCCAGTCTGAATCTCAGCTTTTAATATGGCGAGACAGTTATCATTGCAACACCGTATGTAAAAGTTCCACTTTCATCTTAATGGTCGTGCGAACAGTCGTAACTCTCGCTATTGGTGTGCAGAAATTCCTAATGGTGTTTATGAAGTCCCTCATTATGACAACAAGATTGGTGATTGGTGTGCTGTTAATGCAAGACGAATAATTGGTCCTATTTTCTTCCGAGACGACAGTGAATGCAGTGAGGTACCAAGATGACATTTTGACACCGTTATTCCATCAGTTAACGGACCGTTATTCCATCAGTTAACGGACCGTTATTCCATCAGTTAACGGACCGTTATTCCATCAGTTAACGGAAGAAGAAAAATTGCATGAGTGGTTTCAACAAGATTGAGCCCCTGCTCCTACAGCAGAAGGTTCCCTTCTTACCATCTCGTAAACGTTTGTAGACAGAGTGATCAGTGCTGTCTGTTTCCCCCTCGTTCTCCAGATCTAACAGCGTGTGATTTGTACTTGTAGGGTAAACTGAAAGAGAAAGCGTATCGAAGAAATCCTCACACATTCGAGGAACTGAAAGAAAATATTACGAATGAAATCAGAAACATTACAGTGGCAGAACTTAATCGCGTCAGCCAGAATGTGGTTACCAGATACAATGCCTGTATAACCCATGAAGGACGACATTTCCAGCATCTTTTATAACTTAAGACCTCATATAAGATTGTGTACACGCTTTAAGCAGGGTGGCCGCGTGCGACGTAAGTTCGGCTGAGGCAGCTGGCGTAGCGCAGAGTATAAACACCGTCCATTCGGTCTGAGTTTATATGAGATACCCTGTATCTCTAGATAACTTATTATCGTCCATTACCCTCATATAACCCAATCACCGAAAAAGGTTTGTACGCACGGTTTCATCCATCGAGGTCTTATTAGTAATTTTGAATTCATCGCCCCATTGCCAGTGCCCTCCTGTCATTATTCCCACCTCTTTGTACCAGCAATCATTCTCGGTATTTGAATCTTGTGAATAAAATACCCTCAGTCCACCCAGATTTCTCTCACGGGATGAAAACATAGAGTGTCGTTTGGGAGCTCATTTATTTCGTACAGAATTCCGCGTGAGCTTACTGCATTACTGTTGCTACACTTTGATTCAATTTCAATTATTATGCTAAGTACTTGAAATGATCACCGATCTCGATAGCTGCAGTACCATAAGTGCAGCCAGTATCCTGTATTCGGGAGATAGTCGGTTCAAACTCCTCTGCTGGCAGCCCGGAAGATGGTTTTTCGTGGTTTCCCATTTTCACACCAGGTAAAGGCTGGGGCTGTACCACGGCCGCTTCCTACCCACTCCTGGCCCTTACATGTCCCATCGTCGCAATAAGACCTATCTGTGTCGGCGCGACGTAAAATAACTTGTAAAAAAATCTTGAAATGGTCCATCTGTTCTATTTGTGCCTTCCCTACCTGATATTCACTCCCCTAAGGCTTCTTCCCAACTGACATCACTTTAGTCTCCAAATACTAATTTTCTTCTTATACTCTTTTACAAGTTCTGAGCTGTTAGACCCTGCCTGCTGTCATTTCTTGATGGATACAGTACTTTTGCATCCATCTCTTGGCACAGGCCAAAGCAAAGTGTAGCTTCCACTGAAGTCCCAGTTTCATCCATGGCTGTGACAATATGGAAGCTGCTGGGGTATGGGTGGTGCTGATTAATGACATTCAGAGCACAACTAGTGTGTCTGAGTGTCCTGAAAGGTGTTGCTCATAGGGTTAGTTGTGCTACAATATCACTGTCTGGCCCAGTGAGGAAAGCAATGGCAAACAACCTCACTCCTCATCTTGCCTAGTACGCCTCATTTGGGCTCTGCCATTGTTTTTTGTGGTTTCCCTATAATGGCACAGCCTTTGGTGATGCTATTTGAGGATCCAACCAGCCTCTGGGCTGATGACCTAACAGACAAGCTGCAAATTTTCAATACAACCTGTTATTAAGATCATGTGATCGGTGTGGGCCAAACTGCTTTCTACATTTATAATCTCAAAATGAGAATTATAATTATTTGTAACTCGCGATAGGTGCTGGCCCCGCGGTGTAGGGATAGCGTGCCTGCCTCTTATTCGGAGGCCCCGGGTTCGATTCCCGGTTAGGACATGGATCTGAGGGTTGGTTCGAGGTCCTCTAAGTCTATGTGATTACAATTGAGGAGCTAACTGACAGCGGGATGCGAGTCCCGGTATAGAAAGCCAAGAATTGCGGTCGAGAGGATCCGCCTTGCTGACCACGCGACCCCTCATAATCTGCAGGTCTGTGGGCTCAGCAACAGCCACTTGGTAGGCCATGGTCTTTCGGGGCTTTTACGCCATTTTTTCATAACTTGGTATTGACTCTTAGCGTTTGTTTGACAGAATCAAAACTTAAAAGATGTATATATCGATCGTAATGACCGAGTATCTATAGAAGTGTATGTACACCCTATGGGGGATGGCTTATGTTTAATAATAAGTCCCAACGTTTCCATCAGCACCCCTCATTGTCAAAACATAGCAGGACGGGCTAGATAATGTTGTAACGAGAGCAGAAATGAATGCGTAGTAATGCACAAAGACCGCAGGAACTGGACCTGTGCCAAAAATGGCGTGTGAAAAGAGAGACAGAGGACGCTGTGCTTCAAGAAGGGAGAGTGAGAAGGCACGTTGAGGTGAAAAGAGAGGAACTCCGGAGATAACTGGTTGCATAATGAAGGAATAAGGGTGGTTAAACCCAGATTGGAGGCAAGAGGGGAAGTAAAAGGAATTCTATACACAGAAAGCACGGGTCACATCATTTTAAAAGGGAGAAGCAGTATGGGAAAATAAGATAAAAAGAGGTCTGCACAACCAGACAAAGAGAAAAACTCGCTTCCTTCTTTTCTTTATTTTTTATTTTATTTTTTATTTTTTGCGATGCAAAATCTGCTTTATCTTTTTAAAGCTCTATAGTTAGTATCTCACTGTAAGATGGGAACTGTGTTTTGGAAATGCCGACAAGCCTTTGTTTTATACAACGGTTATGAAACAGCAAGAGTATCTGTTACGATCTAAAGTTGGAAAGTTCTAGTTAGTTAACCTACAGTTACGACAACTTCAGGTCACTGTCACCGCTTTACTTGAGTGAACACCTTCAGTATCTATTGTAACGGTTCAAATCCCGTTACAAGATGATATCTGTATTTTTACTATTGTATGATTTTATCTGTATTTTATTATTATTATTATTATTATTATTATTATTATTATTATTATTATTATTATTATTATGTCAGTATTATTATTATTTTATCTGTGATGTTGTACTATTATTGTAATTATCCGTTTTATTCAATTTTGCAATTGCCTGTTGCTTGCAAGATTGCACTTAGATGTATACATATATACGTATGTGTAGTATAACACTCAATACCTGTACAGTGAGAATTGTTGTATATATCAGAGATTGGAAGCGACGTTGTTATATTGCTACACCACTGGCGATTCTGCCAAGTCATCGACGAGCCATGGCTACGTCAATGTATTTATTTAGAATATGCGCGCACGGTGTCATAGCCGCGGGGCTATTTCACCACTGTATGTAATATCTGTCGCGTAGGTGGGAGTATGTCATTGTTATTTCTGGAGATTACGTAGTTGTGTCAACCAACGTCTATATAAGGTGGGTGCACATTGTAGCGTCAGTCATTACTTATACGGATGCAGTACAGTGAAGTAGTCTACTAGATCAAGAGGCCTTAAGTGGTCAGCCAACCAGTGTGAACGAGAGATGGTGAAGACTCAGTGAGCCATTATTGGTCATTGAGAGAGTAAGACCAAATGGTTGGTCCGTCACTTAGTGGAAGACGCGGACGCAAGGCTTACCAAGGAGTCAGAGAGGGCAACCCTGGACCTACCAAGAGGTCATACCATATTGACTTACAAAGAAGTCAGATGATATGGAGAAGAAGCAGTCTCAAGGATGTATCACCACGTTAGGCGTGACACATCTACAGTAAACACCAGAGCAATGGATTACGTCGTAATTACACTCAAAGTGTTAAAGGTACAGTCAAGTGAATCAGTGAGGGAAATATTTCGTATAAATTGTTAAATGTCCGGTCAAGTAGAATTCAAATTCATGCCTAGTTTCTTTCTGTTGCAATGTCATAATTTCATATTCTCATCTGTTTTATCGCAACAAGACTCACTATTTTTTGATATATTATTTAAAGAATATATATTGTTCTATCAAACGAATTCAGAGTTTCATTTCATTGACAGTAAAATATCTTAACCTCAAAATTAATGGGGAAACCGAACGCCAATCTCCTTTTCCCAGAACTTATATGGTATGTTGTCAAAAGTAAGCTTATTACCCCACACCTTAGAGATGGTCAAGAGTCTCATTCTATTATTGCTGTACTGAGTGACAGCTGGCGCCCTTCAAATAACGTATGTGTAAGTAAGCAGGTAACAAGTAAGTGTGAGTACAGGGTTCGACGAGTGTGTAGTTTATTTAATGAATGTTAATTTTCATGTTAAATGCAGATATTAAGATTTTTCAAGTTAAAATTCAGATTAATATGTTTCAAAAATTAGTCAGCGAGTCAGGAAATGTTCTCAATGTGTCGACGCAACGTGGGACTCGAATAAATTCAGAATTTGTTCTGAATGACAGCATATCATAGGTTCATTTTGGGAGGAGTGTGCGCATTTAAGCCAACGGAAATTATTACCGGTAAATGTCAAGAGTGTAATTTTGTGATATATATTTGTATTTTGGGGATATGTCAAGGGATTTGAAGAGGGAAATTAATTTGAGATCGCGTACTATCACTAGTGAACCAAAGATGGACAAGGAAGACAATAACAAGTCATGTGACGACGAGGTCATTGCTTCTGCGGACATCCAAGGTGAAATTCAGAGTAGGGAGCAGGTGAATACGATGGAAGCTTCTGAGATAATTCAGGAAAGTACAGAAATTGAGAAGCACACTGAAACTCAAAAGGAAATCGCGGGGGGAATGAACCAAAATTTTCTAAATTTGCTGATGGCCAAATTTACCGAGATCAGTAATGATAATAAAAAAGAGATGAAAGAATTTTTTAGTAGTAGTGAAAATATTCAGAAACGAATGGAGGAAAAGGTTGATAGTAGTAATGAAAATAGTAAGAAAGATATAAGTAATAAAATGGAACAAATAATTAGTAGTACGAAAATAGTAAGGAAGAGATGAAAGAATTAATTAGTAATAATAATGAAAATTGTAATAAACAGATTAACTCTCTAAGTAGTAAAATGGAAGAATTAATTGGTAGTTGTAACGAAAATCTTAATGTGATCAATGATAAAATAGATGGGTTAAGTGAATCACTAAATTCCAAAATAGATACTAAGATAGTAGAGGTAACTAGTCAAATATCTAAGTTAGAAAATAAGTTAAACAAAGAGTGTGTTGACCGTAAAGAAGGTGAAATGAAGTTGAATCGGAGCAATATTCATATTCAGACCGAGCAAGTCAAAGAAATATGTACAGAGAATATCGTACTGTTAAGGAATAAAATTTCTAGTAATCGGGAAGAAATTCATGAGGTAGTCGAGAAAAGATTGGACAAAATTTACAATGCAGTTAGGGAAGATACGAGGGAACAGATTAGTAGAATTGAACAAATTGAAAGCAAACTTGTGGAGGTCACTGAACTACGGAATGAACAGGAAATGCTATCACAACAGGTGAGAGAGAGAGAGGAAGAATTGCAGGAAGACGTGAGAATAGTGGAAGAGAATGCTGAAAGAGCAGCGGAAGAAGAAGAAGTTGTAAACTGCCAGGAAGTGATATGGCAGAAAGGTACAGGTGAGACGGCGAAAGAAGTGGTAATAGCGAGTGGTTTGTTCAGTAGGGATCGTTATTTAACCAAGTTTTCTGGAAATCAGTGTAATACTATAGAATTTGTAAAAGTAGTTGAGAAAAGATTTGCAAGTAAGTTGAGGAATAATATTATTGAATGGGAATATGTGTTGGAGATTATGTCTAATGCTTTTATCGGTGAAAGTAGAATATGGTTTCGAGTATACTGGAATAATATGTCTGATTTAGGAGAGTTTAAAGTGTTCATTGACAGGCTTTGGGAAGAATGTTTACAGGGGCGAGAGAGAGAGCGCATGATGTCTAGGGAAAGTAATATTGTAGAGAGAAGGGGGAAAATGTTAGCCGTGTATCAGAGAAGTAGTAATCCTGATGAGCAGAGAATTAAGAGTTATGTCAATAGTGATATGGGTCAGATGAGTAACCAGGGAGAATCGGAAGATGGGGGGCGTATGTATTTGAGTTGTGAGAGAGAGTATCAGAGGAGTAATCAGAGAGAATCGGAAGATGGGAGGCGTATGTATTTGAGTTATGAGAGAGAAGGTCAGAAGAGTAATCAGAGAGAATCGGAAGATGGGAGGCGTATGTATTTGAGTTATGAGAGAGATGGTCAGAAGAGTAACGAGAGAGAATCAGAAAATGGGAGGCGTATGGATTTGAGTTGTGAGAGAGAGGATCAGAAGAGTAATCAGAGAGAATCGGAAGATGGGAGGCGTATGTATTTGAGTTATGAGAGAGAAGGTCAGAAGAGTAATCAGAGAAAATCGGAAGATGGGAGGCGTACGAATTTGAGTTATCAGAGAGATTATGATAGTCTTAATATGAATGTTATCCAAGTTTCTTTATGGAGCCAGAGTATTTCAGATTCACAGGGAATCGGGTAAGTTAAGTAGACAGGCTGAAGGTAGTAGATGAACAGGTATGTAGTATAAGTAGTTATGTAGTGAAAGTAGATTTAAGAGTACAGCGTGATTGTGACCTAAGTAATGTTAAGTGAGATATTTAAGTAGTGACGTGGTCGTAGATAATGATGTAATTAATGGTAGCAGTAAGTTAGACGTAAGAAGTGTTCTGTTAAGTGATGTAAGTACTTGTAATGCCGAGAATGTGATATAAGTAGTGAAGTAGTAACTCCGACGATGGTAATTGTGAAGGTAAATGAAGGTACTATTAGATTTTATAACAGCCGTTGGGTAAGTCACAGTGAGTAAATAAGATGATAGCGGTAGTAATCACGATAGAAGATGATTGTAAGTTTCATCTATGCGTTGTACCAAAACTTGTGTATTCAGTTGTTTTAGGAGCTGACTTGGTTGCAAATCATGGAAGTAGAGTAGACTTTAATTTAGGTAGTGTGTGTTTGTTCTGGGAGGAAAACTAGCAAAGAAGTACGTGTTAATTATGATGGTCTGAGGTAAGTGTGTTGGTGACGTGTGTTCTTTGAAATATATGAGAGGTAAGTGAAGTTGTTCCTAGTGAGAGGAAATGTGTTGTTGGGTGTGTTACGTGTCTATACGACCAGGATCTGAGGGATCGTCGGTATGAGGCAGTGACGTGAGGTAATTTGAGTGAATTACAGGAGGAGTAATTGTGTTCGATGTTAGGTAAGCATCGAGATGTATTAAGTGGTAAGTGAGGAAGAACACGTATATGAACATAAATTTGTAGTAAATGACCATTCATCATTTGTGGGAGGTAAGTACCCCATTCAACTTAAAAATGCTAGTGAAGTCTAAGAACAAATAAACATTATGCTGGATTACGGAATAATTGAACCATCTTGTAGCCATAGTGTTGGGCCTTTAATTATTGTTGCCAAGGAGGATGTGATCTATTGAGAGATGTAAGTTAATAAGGGCAAAATTGATTCAGTTTGAGTGACAGAGTGCTACTCAGAGTTCCATTTTATCATCTGCAGAGGCGGAAAATATGTTGAAGTTATATTTTCTTATCAGGGGTATTTCACTATTGTGAACCGTATCGGGGAGTGTGCATATTCTTATAAAGATCAGGAAGGGGATATTGTCGGTATTTGTAGTATTATATATGTAAAGAAGTATTTCACGTGAGATTTGTTGAAATAAGAGTAAGATGAATAATTTTGTGAGAAACTGGCAAAATAAAATTAACATCTGCGAATTTGCGTGTGAACCAAGTGTCGTATTGGTGCATTGAAAGAATAAGTGCTACATTGTCATGTTCTGTGTGACAAATAAACTGAGAACAGGACATTGGACAGTTATCTGCGATAACCATATGCGAGAAAAGTTCTCATATAAGTGATATTTCACAAAATATTTTGATATGTTAAAAAAAAAAAGGAGAAGAATGTTGTATATTGATTGAAAATTATTTGTGTGTGTTAAATTAAGGGCTATGCTCTTGTGAATTGTATGAGAATGGGACACTGAACAGTTATCTACGATGACAATGTGCGAGAAGAATTCTCATATATGTGATGTATTATAAAATGTATGGATGCTGAAAAAGAAAATTATTGTTGTATACTCATTTAAAGTGTTTTCTGGGTCAGTGTTATATATATATAATTTTGTTCATAAATCAATCGATTCTTTGTTCTTCGATTTATTTATGAGGGAGGCGAATTGTAACGGTTCAAATCCCGTTACAAGATGATATCTGTATTTTTACTATTGTATGATTTTATCTGTATTTTATTATTATTATTATTATTATTATTATTATTATTATTATGTCAGTATTATTATTATTTTATCTGTGATGTTGTACTATTATTGTAATTATCCGTTTTATTCAATTTTGCAATTGCCTGTTGCTTGCAAGATTGCACTTAGATGTATACATATATACGTATGTGTAGTATAACACTCAATACCTGTACAGTGAGAATTGTTGTATATATCAGAGATTGGAAGCGACGTTGTTATATTGCTACACCACTGGCGATTCTGCCAAGTCATCGACGAGCCATGGCTACGTCAATGTATTTATTTAGAATATGCGCGCACGGTGTCATAGCCGCGGGGCTATTTCACCACTGTATGTAATATCTGTCGCGTAGGTGGGAGTATGTCATTGTTATTTCTGGAGATTACGTAGTTGTGTCAACCAACGTCTATATAAGGTGGGTGCACATTGTAGCGTCAGTCATTACTTATACGGATGCAGTACAGTGAAGTAGTCTACTAGATCAAGAGGCCTTAAGTGGTCAGCCAACCAGTGTGAACGAGAGATGGTGAAGACTCAGTGAGCCATTATTGGTCATTGAGAGAGTGAGACCAAATGGTTGGTCCGTCACTTAGTGGAAGACGCGGACGCAAGGCTTACCAAGGAGTCAGAGAGGGCAACCCTGGACCTACCAAGAGGTCATACCATATTGACTTACAAAGAAGTCAGATGATATGGAGAAGAAGCAGTCTCAAGGATGTATCACCACGTTAGGCGTGACACATCTACAGTAAACACCAGAGCAATGGATTACGTCGTAATTACACTCAAAGTGTTAAAGGTACAGTCAAGTGAATCAGTGAGGGAAATATTTCGTATAAATTGTTAAATGTCCGGTCAAGTAGAATTCAAATTCATGCCTAGTTTCTTTCTGTTGCAATGTCATAATTTCATATTCTCATCTGTTTTATCGCAACAAGACTCACTATTTTTTGATATATTATTTAAAGAATATATATTGTTCTATCAAACGAATTCAGAGTTTCATTTCATTGACAGTAAAATATCTTAACCTCAAAATTAATGGGGAAACCGAACGCCAATCTCCTTTTCCCAGAACTTATATGGTATGTTGTCAAAAGTAAGCTTATTACCCCACACCTTAGAGATGGTCAAGAGTCTCATTCTATTATTGCTGTACTGAGTGACAGCTGGCGCCCTTCAAATAACGTATGTGTAAGTAAGCAGGTAACAAGTAAGTGTGAGTACAGGGTTCGACGAGTGTGTAGTTTATTTAATGAATGTTAATTATCATAATTTCCAAGTTAAATGCAGATTTGCATATGTTTGTAAATTAGTCAGACAGTTAGGAAGTTTTCACTATCATCCAGAAATAATCACCAAACGAGGTCATTAGCTAACTCCCTGTTAAGTTTCCCTACCCATCTCACTACTAGTTACAGTGATTCATTCATCCCCGCTACTACACGCCGGTTAAATTACATGCCGTCTGAAACTGGAGACATTCCTAATACTCAACTGTTCAAAAAAAAAAAAAAAAAAAAAAAGGGATAGCAAACATTACTTACGTATAAGAACGTAATCCATAGAACATATCTAAGATAATGAACTTTCTTCACGTAAATATTAACCTAGGAACTAGACGATAAGCTCTTCCAATTAGTCTGTAATTTACACAATTTTAGTATGTTGTAGAATTTAACATAAATTAAACATTGGGCATAATAGCAGGCAATAGAGCCTGAACCTCGTCATAGAAAACAAGACGATAATAAATAAATAAATAAATAAATAAATAAATAAATAAATAAATAAATAAATAAATAAATAAATAAATAAATAAATAAATAAATCTATATAAATAAAATTGTTCGTGTCTGTTTGTCCGTCTGTTCCACCATCACGTCGAAACGGCTGGATAGACCTCAACCAAACTTCATATTTAGAGTATACTCCTCCCGGGGAAGGTTTCGATATGCATATTATTTTAAAATCTTTGAATACACGGGGCGTTTATAGGAAAATCAGAATGGTTTTCCACCATCACGTCGAAACGGCTGGATAGATCTCAACCAAACTTCATATTTAGAGTATACTCCTCCCGGGGAAGGTTTCGATATGCATATCATTTTAAAATCTTTGAATACACGGGGGGTTTATAGGAAAACCAGAACGGTTTTTCCACCATCACGTCGAAACGGCTGGATAGATCTCAACCAAACTTCATATTTAGAGTATACTCCTCCCGGGGAAGGTTTCGATATGCATATCATTTTAAAATCATTGAATACACGGGGGGTTTATAGGAAAACCAGATTGATTTTTCCACCATCACGTCGAAACGGCTGGATAGATGTCAACCAAATTTCATATTTAGAGTATACTCATCCCGGGGAAGGTTTCGATATGCATATCATTTTAAAATCTTTGAATACACCGGGGGTTTATAGGAAAACCAGAATGGTTTTTCCACCATCACGTCGGAACGGCTGGGTAGATCTCAACCAAACTTCATATTTAGAGTATACTCCTCCCGGGGAAGGTTTCGATGTGCATATCATTTTAAAATCTTTGAATACACGGGGGTTTATAGGAAAACCAGATTGATTTTTCCACCATCACGTCGAAACGGCTGGATAGATCTCAACCAAACTTCATATTTGGAGTATACTCCTCCCGGGGAAGGTTTTGATATGCATATCATTTTAAAATCTTTGAATACACGGGGGGTTTATAGGAAAACCAGAATTGTTTTTCCACCATCACGTCGAAACGGCTGGATAGATCTCAACCAAATTTCATATTTAGAGTATACTCATCCCGGGGAAGGTTTCGGTAGTCATATCATTTTAAAATCTTTGAATACACGGGGGTTTATAGGAAAACCAGATTGATTTTTCCACCATCACGTCGGAACGGCTGGGTAGATCTCAACCAAACTTCATATTTAGAGTATACTCCTCCCGGGGAAGGTTTCGATGTGCATATCATTTTAAAATCTTTGAATACACGGGGGGTTTATAGGAAAACCAGAATGGTTTTTCCACCATCACGTCGAAACGGCTGGATAGATCTCAACCAAATTTCATATTTAGAGTATACTCATCCCGGGGAAGGTTTCGATATGCATATCATTTTAAAATCTTTGAATAGACGGGGGTTTATAGGAAAACCAGAATGGTTTTTCCACCATCACGTCGAAACGGCCGGATAGATGTCAACCAAATTTCATATTTAGAGTATACTCATCCCGGGGAAGGTTTCGATATGCATATCATTTTAAAATCTTTGAATAGACGGGGGTTTATAGGAAAACCAGAATGGTTTTTCCACCATCACGTCGAAACGGCTGGATAGATCTCAACTAAACTTCATATTTAGAGTATACTCATCCCGGGGAAGGTTTAAATATGCATATCATTTTAAAATCTTTGAATAGACGGGGGGTTTATAGGAAAACCACAATTTTTTCCTCCATTTTCTCTTATACTATTGATTTTCTGTAAGCTTCGTTTACCGTACGTGAAACGTCTCTTCATTATAAACAACTTTCGTTATGTTCATAATTTACCTTACTCATTACATGACGGAGAAATTTACAATTTTCTGCTTGTACCATGCTCTGCATTGAGTGACCGACAGACCGACAACGAACCTACAGGTTACCATGGCAACGTCTCTGACTGCATGCCAGCAGGGAAGTAACGTATTGCCATTTTCCTCATCATGCTTTTAAATTCGTGGTTGTTCCTTAGGTAGAAGGCAAGAGAGGCGTCAATCGGCCTATCTGCGGGATATTGGCGGAATATCGTTGGATGTTATAACCGCCTTCGAATAGATTAAGTAATATCACCATTAGTCATCTTCTTATTATTTGTTTACCTAGGAATCAATGGACCTAAATTTCTCCTCTGTTACCGCTTTATTATATCCATAACTCACACTAGCATAATTTATTGAGGGGCATTTGATTTTCCAATACATTCACTTGGCATTTACATATTTGTCGTTATCCGGCTGTCCTCAGTTATAATCCATTTTCTATTACTTTCAACTTTCTCAACTGTATTATTTTCTTCCTTAAGTACGCCGTATGTACGCGAGTGCTACAAACTACTGGATGTATTTCCACCAATACTCATATTTGGAATACACCTGTCCTTGATAGGTTTTAGGGCAAATATTGTTTCTAAATCCCTGAACTGACTGGGGGTTTATACGAAACCGAAACAGTGATTTTGCACTTCCACAAAATATACACAACCAACGTTAATTTAAATCTACCTGCCTTGGTAGAAATTAATTTCTAAACCTTTTTTCTCATGTGCATCATTTCGATATATCATTAACGGACCGTTTATTGTACAAGTCCCATCGGACTTAACTCACGAGCGGGTGCGTGTAAAGCGTATTCCTTACAACTTGAAAACTACTGAAGACATTCGAACCAAAATTCATATTTAGCATCCACCTGTCCAAAGGTAGGTTTTAAACGTAAATAACATTTCATGTTCCGGAATGGACTGGCGGTTTATAGGGAACCGAAATGGTGATTTTACTCTTCCACAATATATACAGAACAAGACCAACCTGACTGGAAATCGACCAAACGTGATGGAATTCCACCTCTAAACCTTTTTTTCATGTGCATTTTTTCGTCAGGAGGATTAATAAGGGAGATATCATGAATGGTCAGTTTTGCAGGTTAAGTCCAGCGGACATAGCCAAAAAGGTGTTTTACATGGAGCAGATTCCTTATCTATATAAATCAAATCGTAACGACTGTGTGCCTCTACACTGACTATTTTGGCGAAATTTTCGTACAGCTTTTCGTTTAAGGGGTAATAATGACCATCTGCATAATTTTTTGTTTAGTTTCCTGAAAGTCCTAATTTTTACCCGCCTCGCCCAAAATCCAGATTGCGGCATAATCTGCCAGAAGAAAAAGAAGATAATTGAAATTTGACAAAATTATACGTTTTAGCCTGTAACGAACGGAAAACATCCAAGATCATTAAATTTTTCACTTTTTATCCCCGAAGAATATCGAAATATGCAGGCAATTTTAATGATGGTGCAGACCTTCGGAAATTCCTATCACATAACACATTGCACAATCTCCGTTCAATTTGGAATGATCTACAACCTTGGTCTTATGACTTTTTGCCGTATCTGTATCACTTTTACGTTTGATTTTTCTCTATTAATGGATGTTAAGTCAATTTGGAATTTTCACATGCATAATTCATACCTTCGATTACTTATATGAAATACAGAATCATCAAACTCTTCACGAAAATTGGCCCACCCAGTAGCCATATATGAGCCAAATGCTATGTATGTAGCTGTCACATAATTATCCGAAAATTAATGTAATGTGAGATAATCTTACAAGAACGTTACCCTGTTCCACGTTTCTAACTCAATCTGACCCAAGAATAGATGACATATCATAGGACCAGCCATTTAGGCCACTAAATCCGGCGTGTCTTATGGTATAATCCTTTGTCGATATGACGTACATTTAGTAGCAGTTAATCTGTAAATGAAGGTCTTCAATATTGTAAACACGCATATATTTTCCTATGTCGATCTATATATATTCACTGATGTCGATTTGTAGCGATCGAGAAAGGGTGGGTCTGCTATTGTAATCAGTACTCCCCACACCGACTTTGACTGGCAGTATGAAAGGGTTCCTTCTCCAACTCCTGTGTAACTGTCATTAGTAAGGAAGGTCTACAATTGTAATGAATAGTTCACTTCTCGATTTGACTTGCAGAAGGTAAGTGAGCATGCATTTTTGTTTAAAACTCCCCTACCCGATTGTGTTTGGCAGTAGGCAAGGGTGCCCGCCATTATAAAGAAATGTCCTCATCTAAAATGTGACTGGCATTAGGCATAGTGGCCTGCTATTTTGATGGAAACTCACCAACTTGGTGTGACTGGCAGTAAGCTGGCTGGAAGTAGGAAAATGGGCCTGGCATTATAATGATAACTGCACAACTCAATTTCGAGTGATAGTAGGGTAATTGCCTGCCATTATAATAAAAACTGTAATCTGTCTGGAAGTAGGAAAGGGGGGCTGCCATTTTAACGAAAACTCCCCAAATCGATTCTGTCCGCATAGTAGGCAATGGGGCTTGCAATTATAATGTAAACTTCCCAACTCGATTGTGAATGGCAGTAGGCAAGTGAGCCTGCCGTTATATCACAAATCCATAACAAACACTTTACATTGGAAACAACGTACGAGGACCTCCCCATGCTCTTCCTCGGATAACGCTAAGAGACATGCAATTTTAAAACAATCTTATTTACTGCATGCACACTATTTACTTCGATATTCGAATACAATGTAGAATACCGTAGCGAAGCACGGGTACATTCGCTTGTAAATAAATAAATAAATAAATAAATAAATAAATAAATAAATAAATAAATAAATAAATAAATAAATAAATAAATAAATTTAGTGTTTCCTTTGTATACGTAACGACAGGACTGTATGGTTCCAATGCCATTTTCAAAAATATGGTATTAAGCTCTTGAGTTAGAACTAAACACAGGAAATATATGGTAACATTTAGGCCTAATTCTAATTTCTTACGTGTGCTAAATAAAATAAAATAAATTGAGAGTTATATTAAAATGTTAATTCCATAAACAAATATGCCTGAGAATAATAAATATCGTTTACTATAACTGTGTAAAATCAAAATTTCGAATGAATTACCTACTTAATGTATTTCGGGGCTTAACGACGGAGGTGATGATGGCGTGCTTGGTGATCTGAATTTGGTGTAACTGTAGGTTAACTAATTATAACTTCCAACTTCAGAGACACTCTTGCTGTTTCATAGCCGCTGTATAAAAGAAAGGCCTGTCGGCATTTCCCACACACAGAAGGGGATTAAATTCGCTGTCAGAAAGTCCAAAATTTTAGATGTGGGATTTCCACTTCCAGAGAGACACACAAGTCTTAGGTTCACTTAGCTTAAGCAACATAGAATATGAGGTTAATCCTTGGCAGCAAAAGTGACCATGCATAGGTTAAACCACTCTATCGCACTAAGTTCGTAGGTTAACGGCCAGCAAGAAGGTAACTTAGTTTTTTTTGTTTTTAATTAACATAGGCTTAAGTTTATGTATCTTAACATCCATAATACTTACTCGAATTTAACACTAATAGTATGTTTCAAAACCCAGCCACAGGGGGAGCGATCCAGCTCAACTCTGTGCCGGTCCCAAGCCCGGAAAAATGGTGAGGTTGAATGGCTGGTTATTGAGTCCTAGTGGAGGTGCCTGTGCAAAGCAGGTGCCTCTGGAAAATACTGGGAAAATCCCTAGTTGGCAGGTTTGCCTGCCTACGCAACCAGCAAATCCTAGCCCGCATGGGGATGGGTGAAGGCGAATGCCCGGCGCCTTAAAACGGGGCCTTCTTGGCTAAGGTATGGTAACCCTAACAGAAGGTTACATGGTCCTCCAGGTTGGGGGCTGGACGTGGTGTTAACAGCCTCACCCCGGAAAAAAGAAATTGTTACGAATCCTCAACAAACAGAAGCAGGACGAACTGAATATAGACGACCCTGCAAGGATAAATGGCTACGACTTGGAACATGGAGTGTACGATCATTAAGGTACAACCATGAACTATGCCTACTGTTCAAGGAACGTGATATTGAAAGCGAAATCAAAGCAAGAAGAGTGAGATGGTTTGGGCATGTGCGTAGAGAGGCGAAAAACCTTATGGCATCAGAAGAGTGGGACGACCCCCACTGAGATGGCTGGATGAAGTGGAGATGGATCTAATGGGAGGTGGAGTCAGAGGATGGAGGACGAAAGCAGAGGAACGGGACACCTGGAGGCATATTGTTGAGGCGCTCAAGGCTGGAATCCGACTGTAGAACCAAATAAGAAGAAGAAGAATGTTTCAAAAACCGTCCAACTCGCTGGTTGAATGGTCAGCGTACTGGCCTTCGGTTCAGAGGCATTTTAATCGCTTCTGATTAATTCTTCTGGCTCGGGGACTGGGTATATGTGTCCGTCCCAACACTCTCCTCATCATATTCAGACAACATACTACACTACCAACCTTTAAAGAAACACGAAATAGTGATCACATCTCCCCATATAGGGTTGGGGTCAGAAAGGGCATCCGGCCGTAAAAGCAGGGACAAATCCACATGTGCGACGCAGATTGCACCCGCAACCCGACAGGTGTGGGAAAGACGGTAGGAAAAGAAGTATGTTTAAAAAACGAACTCTGAAAGATATTATACTTAGAAGTATGTTATGTCGCAGGATGAAGCTAAGTAAACATAGCCTATTACTGAATACAATATTTATACTACTTTTTATAGACGGTGAATTACAGGGCCTCTCATATAAACTCAGACCGAACGCACGGTGTTTGTGCTCTGAGCCACGGCAGCTGCAGTATGGGAGGCGCGCGCATAGTTCTTGACCTTGCAAGCAGCCTGCACGTGTTCGACCTGGCAAGCATCAGTCGCCAGTCTGAATCTCAGCTGTTAACATGGTGAGACAGTTATCATTTGAACACCGTATTTTCGTATCTAAAAGTTCTGGTTTCATCTAAATGGTCACGTGAACAGTCATAACTCTTGCTATTTCTGTGCGGAAAATCATACTAGTCTTTATAAAGTCCCTCATTATGATAAGAAGGTTGGTGTTTGGTGTACTGTTACTGCAAGACGAATAATTGGGCCATTTCTTTCGAGGCGACAGTAAATGCAGAGAGGTACCATGGTGACATTCTGACGCCGTTCTTCCAACAGTTAAAGGAAGAAGAAAAATCGCGTGAGTGGTTTCAACAAGATTCAGCCCCTGCTCGTACAGCAGAAGATTCCCTTCTTACCATCTCGGAAGTGTTTACAGACAGAGTGATCAGAGCTGGCCTATTTCCCCCTCGTTCTCCAGATCTAACAGTGCGTGATTTTTACTTGTGGGATAAACTGAAAGAAAAAAATGTATCAAAATAATCTTCACACATTCGAGGGATTGAAAGAAAATATTACGAATGAAATCAGAAAAATTACAATGGTAGAACTCAGTCGCGTCAGCCAGAATGTGGTTACCAGATACAATGCCTCTATAACCCAGGAAAGAGGACACTTACAGCGTCTTTTATTATGTCAGATTTCATGTAAGATTGTATACACGCTTAAAGCTGGGCGGCCGCGCGCGACGGAAGTTCGGCTGAGGCAGCTGTCGTGTGTTCGGTCTGAGTTTATATGACAATATGCTGAAGTGGAGAACGCGATGTTGTTATAGAATACTGCCACTAATTTCACAACAAAATACGCTATTGAGAAGAAAATTTACTTCTTGTTGACATACCTGTATATCGTACATAATTATTTTCTTGTTGTTGTTGAATTTATAGCCCACAACCTACCTTTATATTTTACTGAGGCGTTGAGGTGCAGAAATTTCGCCCCTCAGAAGTATTTTTGTGCCAGTAAATTTTCTGACACGTATCCAAGCACATTCAAATACTGCTGGATTGAGTCGGGATCTATCTCGCTAACTAGGATTCAAAAAGTCAGCGATCTACCGTCTGAGCCACTCAGCCGAAAAAATAGAAATATACAGCATTTAAATCTTGGCAAGCTTAAAGGTTTACTTTTTTACGCGACTGTTAACAATAAGAGGTAAGCTGTGGTACTCACAGTTTTACTTGGAACATGACAAATTGGGGCTGCTTAATGCTTAAGGTTTATCGAAGTCACTCACCTACCACACCACTATTCTGTAAGAGTTATTTACCGTCATCATTCGCGTGCCGGGTCTTTCGGAGAAAAGTCCAAACTTCCGCTGTGTCTGAAACCTCTCAGCTTAATCTCTGCAGTCGGGCGGTCTGCTCACACTACCTTCAGGTACATATTAAAAACAGGTGAACCTTTCTAAGACTCCCTACGAACCGAGCTCGATAGTTGCAGTCGCTTAAGTGCAGCCAGTATCCAGTATTCGGGAGATAGTAGGTTCGAACCCCACTATCGGCAGCCGATAGCTGCAGTCGCTTAAGTGCGGCCAGTATCCAGTATTCGGGAGATAGTAGGTTCGAACCCCACTGTCGGCAGCCCTGAAGATGGTTTTTCGTGGTTTCCCATTTTCACACTAGGCGAATGCATGGGGAAAGTCGAGGAAATAGTTCTTTTGGGCTAAATGTGCGGCATAATTTACGCAACATTACCTGATGAAAGTGATGATCTAGTGTGAAGCACTAATGCAGCAAGTGTTTTGAACGTATTTTGGAAATAAAATTTTACTGAACAGTAACGAAATTGCGCTGTTTATTTACGTGTGTCTCCGGATACATCGGCAGTTTGGACTGAAAATCTACCTCTACGAATCATCTGTATGTATCTGAAGCACGCTGTAGACTGCTTAATAAAGGGGGTGATATATTGTCACTTTTCCTTTTCGATTTCCATAAATAATTGTTATTGCATAGGAAGCATAAGCTGACATGAAAATGATTCAGACTAGTCCCTTTTAAGATCTTTCAAATATTCAGTGTTAATCATAGTGTGAGATAATACTTCTTTCAGTCGCCCCTTTCTACCTTAAAGTCGTCTAACTTCTTACATTGGAAGCACATTTGGAAACTGAAGTGAGAGCTGGCTGAGCCTACAGTTAGACTTATCAAATGACCATTAAGCTTGTCCGATCTCTGGTGATGTAGTGTGTTAGCAGTGTAGTGTGAGCTAGAACACGTTTTATTGCATTCCTCGACCTGCCCCAGCCCCACTTTTACCTTCATCGACAACGAGGTGACTGAGATAAATGTGTGAAAATATTATTTAAAAGGTGCGATAGTAAAATGAATGAGTTTTAATGATATTTAGTTTCTGTGATCGTATTCATCACTTCAAATTATGGGCCACCGTGAAGAAAAACAATGACTGAATATTCCTGACTCATCGGAAAATGATGATAACAGCTAATTAAAGAACGGATCCATGAAGGAGGGCAAAATTTTAACGAAACTATGAAAGCAAAAGGATGCAAGCCTGCGGCAATGCCGACTCCTCGTGATCGTCACCCCATCTCATGAGCTCTTTTGAGTCCTTGGAGGGAAAGATCCAGTCGATTATGGAACTGCGGTCGTTTGTTTGACTTGATAAACGCAACCACCGTAACGATAGAGTTCGGTGTATAAGTTCGGTGATAAAGTCTCAATTTCGCATCATCTCTGCAGCTGTCATGTCTCTCCATGGGTCAATTACAGAAGGTCGTTCGGGATCTCTAGGGATGATTCTTGAAGAGTAATTACCTTATGAAAAGTCACGTCTCAACCAACGATCATGCACAATTGGAAAGCCAGCATTTCTAGCTATAGTCCGACAACGTAATTTCCATTGCCGCAGACATTTTCGTAGAGCTAGCATGTCTATCTTATCCCACTACTCCTGACAAGCTTTCCAAAGCCATTGATTGTGCGTAGACGTCTATGTCCTAAGGCCCTTTTTAGGAGCCCAAATGGACAGAAGTCGAGGGATGACCAATCGTATGCCTTCAGCGGAATGGCGTAAAAGGAATTGCACGGATTCCATTTTCCATCTCCATTCTCTCTAAGAACAGACGAGTCGAACGGGAGGTGTGACTGGATCCTTTATTTTGATGTACTCATACCTGATTTTTTTGCTCTCCCGTACAGTGCTGGGATATCTGTGTCGTAAATGGGTGTTAAACACTCTTGGGGGTGGTATGTAGAGTCCTTCACATTATTAGCGACACGGCAAATGGTTAACTTGCCATTGTAGTAGTATTCAGCGATGATCATGAATCCACTTTGGAAACGTTCCTGGCATTCATTAAAGAATGTTTGATAATTATTTTTGTTTCTAAGGCGGTAGTAAATCGAGCGGGATTTGTTACACTTGCTAAAGTACATATATTATTCGTCTATTGTCACGACATTTTTCCATCTGTACCCTGCCAGATCGCCCTCATACAGCTTTCTTGCGTTAGTGTGACGTTCCGAAATGTAACGAAGCAACAGCTTGTGAACTCGTTGCTTATGCCGCTTTTCTAATTGCTGATTATGGTGTTAAACTGTTGAAACAGACATCCCCAACTTACGTGCGATAGTCCTTTGGTGGGCAGGGCTACCGCCTGAGGCAAGGGCCTTCACTTTCCTCACCACTTCTGGTGTACGGCTGGTGGCTAGTCGTAGATTTGCCTGTTTTTCCCCCTCTGGAATTAAGCCCCAGTCGGCCTTTGTCTTTTTTTATTCAATACAGCACATTCTTTGGATCACAGAATAGCTATATTTAGGAGCGGAAAGGGCTGTTATGTAGTCCTCCCAGTGAGGGTCAATCCGCCTCAGCATCGTTGCAGCCTTTGTCACGAAACTCTACACACACGTTCTCACTACTGACGAGAATACATCATTCCCCGTTTTGACGTGCTGAAGTTGATAACAGCAGCCTTCATACCAGAGATCCCGAACGACCTTCAGTACTCCAACGACTCAAAGTGATCTATTAGTACTCTTGGCAAATTGCTGATAGATAACGCCGAATATCATCTTCCGAGGCACTTTCACCAGTCTGAAACGTAACTACTGCCCACTGCGTGTAGCTTTTCTGCCGAAGCGTCCATGAAGTTCCAGGATCGAGTAAAAACTACAATACGGCTTCTTTATAAACTAGACACGGCTATATACCCACCTACGTCCTATGTACGCACTTATTCATTAAGAAAGCGTATGGCGACCTGAAGAATACTTTTTCTATTAGTTCCAGTGCAAAATCAACGATTATGTGTAAATAGGGGTCTCTTGGAAACCCATTCCTCAGTATGTCTGCAATGGTGGTGAAGCACCAGATTCCGTATCTATATATTAAAAAATGTATGAAAACTAAAGTCAGTCAGTCCGGCCATTCTATCCGCTCGATTTCCTTCATTTTTTTAAACTGAAAGGTATTCATGCACATCAGGTACTATAAATCACTCCGCCTTCCTCAAATTATTTGATTTTTCAATTTTTTGTCTCTTTGAAGCAATCATACCTTTGGTTATAATTGAGGTACGGAGTTTGTTTTGGCCTAAGAACATTCTGTGAATCAAGCTCTTTCATTTCAGCTCTTAACTATTCAAATTGGTTGATTCTGAGGAAAGTTATGAATGCACATTCAATTTGACGTCTCATTTCTTCAACATTTTTTCTCATTCAAGCAATCATATCTTTTGTTCTGATTGAGGTACGCAGTCTGTTCTGGTCTAAAAACACTCAGTGGATCAGGCGCTTTCTTTTGAGGTAATAACTACTTAAATTGCTAGATTCTGAGAAAAGTTATTAGTACATTTGTCTCCATGACGAAGGTCTTTGAAGGACTTTTTAACAGTTCGGCGCGTAGTGTTGTTCCAAGGAACGTTTAATTCAATTTCTTTGTGTGATGTATTTTCAAGTGTTTTGTTGACATAATATTACATTCTATTACCGCAGCAGATCATGTGCTTTATTTCATTAAAGCGAAACTTTGCAAGTACATCCGTGAGGATAGTAACGAACAACACCATACTTTGTACATTGCCGGCGGAGCCAGCGGGAAACTGCTAGTAATATCTAAAACAACATTGAACGTTGTAAATACAGTAATCGAATAGTTGACCATCTTATCGACTGCATGCTGGTAGCTGTTAGGGATTGAGTCGCCGTCTATCGGCTTATCATTCTTTCTATTGCGACAACTTTCCTAATTAACTATCCACTATCTTCTCAATGCAAGCTGACAGCTGTGTCACCCAAACCGCGTAGCTACTCACTCGGTAATAATAATAATAATAATAATAATAATAATAATAATAATAATAATAATAATAATAATAATAATAATAATAATTAATGTGGCTACCATGTTCAGGCATTTCGATTGATGTCATCTGCCAGTCTGCATGTCAATTTCTACGTTTCGTTTTACTGTCGTGGAGTAAACTGAATCTGTTTGGATGATCTATGGCTGAGAATTAATTGATTTTGTCGGGTATACCGGAGTATAGAGATGTGGGCGGAATATATAAAAGGTTTATATAGATTATCAAGCTGATCATGGAACAATGATACTGGAGAATGAACAGGATTGTGACGAAGAGTTCAGGGGACCAAGAATAGAAAAATGGAAAGTGGAGAAGGCAATCGAGGACCTAAAGGGAAGGAAAGCGATGGTCTGTGACCAATCATTATGAAGCATTAAAGATTTTAAGGAATGGAGAAAACATTAGACTGACCAATCTAGTGAACACAATATAAGTCACAGGCATTTGGCCAGATCTTCTTAGGACCACTATGGTCCCCTTATTGAAGAAATGTAACGCAGAACAATTTAAAAACTATAGAACAGTTAGTCTTATACGTCATGTTACTAAGGCAGTGACCAAGATAGTGCCGAGAAGAATAGAAAATAAATTGGAGAATATGAGAGATGACCAGTTAGGTTTTAGAAAGGGAAGAAGACCCAGAGATTCAATTGGATGCCTAAGGAAGATTGCAGAAAGGATGTGAGATGTGAATAGGGAAATGTATATATGTTTCATTGACTGGGATAAAGCGTTTGACAGAATGAACTGAAGTATTCTGACGAAAATTCTGATACTGGTATAGACTGGAAAGACAAAAAACCGATAAAAGACTTGTATAAGTTTCAGAAACTGATGGTTAGAGTAGAACAATATGAAAGGGAAGAAGTAGTTAGACAGGGATGTTTCATGTCACCGGCTTTTTTCAATAGACTGTATATGTCGAAAAACTGTTATAGAAGGCCCTGGAAAAAGCAAGGGGTGTTGTAGTGGGTGGAGAACCAATAAAGACCACAACATACGCGGATGATGTGGCGGTATTAGCGGAATCAGAAAAAGATCTACAAGTCGTGTTGCAAAATATTGAGAGAGTGGACAAAGAGTTCGGAATGACGATCAGCATTGGGAAGACTAAAGTAATGAGAGTAGGAAAGGAGGAGATTGCTGTTATATATATAAATAAATAAATAAATAAATAAATAAATAAATAAATAAATAAATAAATAAATAAATAAATAAATTGGAACAAGTAAAGTAATTCAGATATTTGGGAAGTTTGTTAATATGGAATGGAAGCTGTACAGAAGAAGTAAGAAAGATAACATCTATGGAAAAATAAGCTTTCGGAAAGGTTAGAGGGCTGTTGACATCTACGCAAACCCTATTGATTTAAGAAAAAGTTTCGCGAAGAGTTTTGTGTTGAGTGTGGTGTCATATGGAAATGAAAATGGACATTAAGAAAGAAAGAAATAAATAAAGTAGGTAACTGGGAAGTGTTGAAATATGGTTGTGGAGAAGAATGGAAAAAGTGAAGTAGACAGATAAAGTGAGAAATGATTAAGTGCTAAGAAGGGTAGGAGAGAAGAGACACCTGATGAAAACGATAAGGAAGAGGAAAATATCCTGGTTGAGTCACATATTACGTAGAAATTGTCTTCAACATAGGGCGATGGAGGGGAAAACAGATGGAAGACAAGGAAGAGGAAGACGAAGGTTTGGAATGTTAACAGATATCAACCAAGGGAAAAACTTTGAACAACTGAAACAAGATCCTCAGGACAGAGACTCATGGAGGATGTCCAATTGATACCTGTCTCAAGACAGTTTCAGAGAAGAAGAAGATACCAGAGATCTTTTACGTTCCGACACTGTACGGCTTAGATATAGGAGAGATTTTTCTTCAAAAATTAAACTTACTCCGCCGGGTAATAATCCTGGGATGTTGAAGGCGACACTGTACCGCAGATCAACAGAGGCAGATTTCTGTAGTACATTAGCATTAGCATGGAGACATTTTAATTAATTTTTGGTAACCGGAACAAACAGCTTTTGACGCACGTTCAATTTTAAATGAATGTCTTGTTTAAAATATGGCTAGTGAAACATTTACGAATGTCTGAATTTTAATTATTTATGACATTTACGCATCATTAGTTCTGATAAAATAAACTTTTACGTAAGAAGGTATTAAAGATTTGCCCTGCAAGTACCTGTGTGGTATTAATAAGAACACCGGCGATGTTTCACGTAGAAGGAAATAGAAAATTACCAAAATGTATTAAAGAATATTGAAGATGATACAATAGACCAAATATCAAATTAGTTTCGGTTTCTAAAGTGTCTATTTAACAGGAATTGTGACTCTTACTACCTCACCATACCTTATAAATTATAAGAACTTGAGAGAACTGGTATTTCCTATTTTCCATTATTTGTGAGATGAAATTAAGGCAGGACAAATATTGTCAGAATGAAACACGCAAAATTGTGAATAAGTCAAGTAAGGGGCGAAAATTGTTCCATAACTGCTTACTAGTTATAGTCTATTAGAATAATACTTCTAGCCTTAGAGAAATGTAGCCTATATTTTTTTACAGTGTTGTAATGCAAAGAAGTTAGCTACAACTTCCCTGTCTAGCATGTAAATTTATTTTCTTTCTTTTTTCTTAATCTGTTTGCCATCCGGGGTTGGTTTACCTCTCGGACTCAGAGCTGGATCCCACCCCTACCGCCTCAAGGGCAATGTCATGGAGCGGGAGACATTTGATCGAAGGATACAAATGCGGAGGAAGACCATTACCTTGCCCAAGCAACCTCACTTGCTATGCTGAACAGGGGTCTTATGGTGGGATGGGAAGATTAGAAGGCATAGATGAGGAAGAGGGAGGGAAGCGGCCGTGGCCTTAAGTGAGGTATCATCCCGGCATTTTCCTGGAGGAGAAGTGGGAACCACGGAAAACAATTCGAGGATGACTGAGGTGGGAATCTAAACCCCGCTCTACTCAGTTGACCTACCGGGGCTGAGTGGACCCCGTTCTAGGCCTAGTACCACTTTTTAAATTTCATGGCCGAGCCGGGAATCGAACCCGGACCTCGGCAGGTGGCAGCTAATCACACTGACCATTACACCACAGGGGCGGACAGCAAATACATTATGAGGATGAAATTTATATTCTGTAGCCACACAGATACTGTACGTAAGGCTTGGATTTTTTGAAAGCAACGTACTTACACAATGCTTTATATATACATGTGTGACCCTCCCGACACCGCAAGAACTAGACGGCGACTCTCTGATACCACATAGACACTCACACAGCACCACCACAACCACCTCCGCCACTGTGGTATTAAATTCCATGTTACTCCCAGGTATCTCGTTACTCTACACTAAGTCCACAGTATCAGTTTTCACTTTCCGCTGCTAAATATCGTGTTTCACAACGTAATTCATTTATAAAATTAGCCAGAAGTCGAGGACGGAGAGAGACACTTCCATGATTTCTGTTACATGACAGATTCTTCCACCTTTCCAAAGCATCTCTCCTGGTAATCTGGATAGATTGGAAAACTCCACTGTTTGGAGAACGTATATTAGAATTTCAAAGCTGACATTGAATATCCTAAGGTCTGTTTCCCATTTTGTTAACTACATTTAGGATGAATGATACAGAATGTTACATAGTAGCGATTTTTCCGCCCTAGGGTACCTTTCCTAAAACTGGATTTGTAGCTACAGATATGGCCATCAATTAGCACATGTTACCGAACGAATGTACGGAAACCCAATATAGAAGGCCTAGAATTGAATAATGGAAACACTATCTTGACCCATAATTTTCTATTTTATCTGAGGATGTTTTCAATAATGTGACAGGACATAAATGACAACTCCTTTTACCAAAATAAATACAGCAGCAGCAATATAATAATAATAATAATAATAATAATAATAATAATAATAATAATAATAATAATAATAATAATAATAATAATAATAATAATAATAATAATAATAATAGTCCGCCTCTGTTGTGTAGTGGTTAGTGTGATTAGCTGCCACCCCCGGAGGCCCGTGTTCGATTCCCGGCTCTGCCACGAAATTTGAAAAAATATACGTGAGCTGGAACGGGGTCCACTCATCCTCGAGAGATGAACTGAGTAGAGTTGGGTTCGATTGCCACCTCAGCCATCCTCGAAGAGATTTTCCGTGGTTTCCCACTTTTCCTCCAGGCAAATGCCAGAACGGTACCTAACTTAAGGCCACGGCCGCTTCCTTCCCACTTCCTTGTCTATCCCTTCCAATCTTCCCATCCCCCACCAAGGCCCCAGTTCAGCATTGCAGCTGAGGCCGCCAGGGCGAGGTACTGGTCATCCTCCCCAGTTGTAACCCCCGACCCAATGTCTCACGCTCACCCTTGAGGTGGTAGACGTGGGATTCCTCGCTGAGTCCGAGGGAAAAACCAACCCTGGTGTGTAAACAGATGAAGAAGAAGAAGGTAATAATAATAATAATAATAATAATAATAATAATAATAATAATAATAATAATAATAATAATAATTGTACCGGGCGGTACACCTCTACACCGTTTATTTAAAAGTTGCGCCAGTTGAAACTCCTCTTCTGGAGGAAGGTTGAACTTTATCTACTCTATTAATTCTCTACTTTCTCAGAAGATGTCACCACGTGGAAAATTTTGAGTTTTTGAACTGTGTCACTTTTGATGTGTTTTTGTTTCGCTTGAAGTAAGAAGTGTGAACTTTCTCTTCTAGAGGACACTACTGAAGATCAACAATAGCGCACCCTAGTGCGGAGTCAAAGAACTATTGTGTTGGAGAAATTTTTATTTCAAAAGTTTGTTTCTTGTTAAATTTCTTTCTGTTATTGTTTAAGTTGGCTGTATACCCCTCTTTTTCCCCTTGTTTAAGATTTATCCAATCCTGAATTTCTTTTAGTAATTTCTGACCAATCTGGTGTATCTTCCCCCAACTTGTATCTGTTGCGGGGTCCTATCCAATAAAAACATTGTGGGCGGGTGTTTTCATTCCCCTAACGCCTAGAAACTTCCGCGAGAGTATATAAACTGCTGATTTTAGGGTCTCCGGGGCCACTTCTGTTCCATCTTTCAGTGTATTAAGTACATAGCAGGAGGCGGGAAGCGCCTCTTTCCTCGGCGGCGGTCAACAATAAGGTAATGGCCGATTAATAAATTCTTTCTTTTCTTGCTCAGCAGTTTAACTTTCGGGGCGGGTTCTAAGCGTTCAACCATGTAACCTTTTCCTAAAATGTAAAAACAACTGGTATCTATTCTATTTTAAAACGACATATCGGGATAGAGAGTGCTTAACCCTCTCGAGCTCCCACTCACATCGTCTTGAGGTGAACTTATTCTCTCAACCTATTCTTCCGTAATGTAATGTAAATTGCTATTAAGTCACCTCTGTAGTATGGGATTAGCCCTTGTAATAACGGCCTAGTGCCAAAGTAGGTTTTAAAATCAAAGTGTATTAGGAGAGCAAGTTCGCCTCCTCTCAAATTGTTTTAGAGGTCATTCAATTAACCTGCTTTTCATTTAATAGACCTCAGTAGATTGGGTATTTTACCCCTGTGTTTATGTCCGTTGAGGACAACTTGAAGGTGGAGTTTAGTGTGGCCTAGGAGAGGCTTAAATTAAAGAGCGTGTGGCTCTTTTGGAAACGGAGTGTTGTATGCCTCGAGGAGGCTTTACTGTGTAATATGGAGCAAGTGCTCCAGGGTTTGATTGGGGTCTTCTGCCCCTTTGTTAAAATTTGTATATCGGAAAGTTGGGCTAGTTGCTCAAAAATTGTGAACTCAGGGCTCGAAGCCCAAACTCTGTAATCCCTGTAATTGTACATTTCAAATTGTGTTTCGGCTACTAAGTACCTGTTCTTTGTTATTACTTAATATTGAAAAGGAAATATAACCTTGTTAACTTTTACATTAACTTTGATTCCGTAGTTTGAGACCCATTCACGCCCGCACCTTCTTACACCTCTACCTACCACCAAAACTCGGTAACAAGTGGTAGCAGAGCGTGGTTGAATGGGTCTCAATTTAGCCCCTTTTGACGGCTAAACATTGTTTGTTCCGAACTCTAACCATTTTCTCAGTTGCTGGAATTTTTTTGATTTTTTCCAAGTTGTTCTGTCATCATGCCCGGCCCTCGCGATGTTCTCCTTCTTAACTATTTGCGCAAAGAGGAGTTGATATATGAGTTAACTATCAGAAACGTTCAATCTGGAGGCACGGTTGCAATAGACACTAACAAGCTTAGAGAGTCCCTTGATTTGCCCATTTCCATCCCCAATTTGGGAGAGAAAGAAATTGACGACTCTCTTTCCACGATCACGGAGAATATTACTGGGCTAGCTTCTGTAGTTAGTTTTTTTGATGAAAATGATCCGTCTCCAAATCAAATTAAGCGTGTGCAAGGCAGGCTATATCATTTTTCGAATAGGGTTAACGATCTGTTGTCTCTAAAACTGAATGATGTTCAGAGGAAGGAAGCTAGTACGCTCCTGGAAAATATTTCCGAGTTATCTAGTAAGGTCACTCAATTGTTAACTGGGGAAGTTCCTCCCAAATCTGATCAACCCACCATAGTGAATCCAGGTAGTGAGGAAGCGCCTCCCAAGGGAGAAGTTAATAGGATAACCGTTGCTGCTCAAACTATCCCTGCCCCATTGGACAACGAATCTGAACGTCGTGCATCATTGAGTAACATCCGTTCTGAATTGACTTCCTTGCCATTGAAACCTTTACCTACTATGTCACCCGGATTTAGTAGCTTGCCTCATCCATTGGCAATGTTGCTCAGAGGTATATCCAAGTTTTCTGTTAATACCACCAGTGACGTAATTTCATTTTTAAGATTTCTAGTGGAATTTCAGGATCATGCCCTTGTTTTTTCTCTGTCTCCATGTCAAATCTTGCAAATTATCTATCCGTATGCTATTGGTATTCTCTCCGACAAAATAGTAAGAGCCATAGCTGAACAGTCATCTATTGAAGATTTTCATGCACACTTGCTTGCAAACTTTATTCCTGCCCGCGCGAGGTCATCTCTGATTCAAAAGTACTATTATCGAGTACAGAGGTTGGATGAAAACTTGGCTGATTTCATACAAGACATTAAGTTTTATACCAGGCTTTTGCTCTTCACTTCCCTGAGGATCAAATTGTACAAGCTATTGTGGAAGGCATTTCACCATCTTATAGGTCATACTTGTGTTTTGCGGCGTGCCCGCAAACTTTCTCTGAACTTGAAGCGTTGGCCGTCTCAGCGGAAGGAGTTAGATACGCCGATTCTTTGCGTGTAGCGAAAGAACCCCCGCCTTCCTTTAGTAACACTCGGCCTCCACCTCGCCGACCAGTCACGCCCCGTAAATGTTATGCTTGCGGGTCGCCTGACCATCTTCGCAATAAATGTCCATTAGTCAAAAGTAGTAGGGCAAATAATGGAGCTGGTTCAGCACAAGGCTGTTTTAAATGTGGGGCCTTCTCACATATCGCCAAGAATTGCCCAAACTCAAATAGCACCCCCTCCTGCTCAACTTCTGGTGCAAATTCCACCTATGCCAATAATAAAAAGTGACTAGTGGCTTCGGCTGAGTCGACTAATCAATCTTCCCGAGACTCAGCCCCTAGTAAACAGATTGTAAATGCAGAGAACGATCAGCCTTCAAGTTCATCTTTTGAATGCCCTAATGAATGTCTTAGGATTGCGGCGGATACCCCCGCACCTGTTCCTTTCCTTAAGATTGAGGTAAATAACGAGCCTATAACAGCTCTCTTAGATTCAGGTAGTGTTTGTTCGATTATTGCGGCTGAATGGTATTCTAAATTGAAAACGGTTTGTAAACTTCCTGACTATGTCTCTTCTCCTGTTCAATACGTTTCGGCTAATTCATCTCCATTAGAAATTCTAGGTTCCTTACTGGTCAAAATTCGTGTTTTTAAGTTTACATGGAAAGTTAAATTGTTTGTGGCCAAGCAATTGTCTTGCCCCATTATATTGGGAGCTGACTTTATTTCTCACACTGGTCTTGTGCTCGATCTGCAGTCTAGGTCGTGCACATTCAAATTTGCTTCTAGTTGTAAAATCCCACTATTAAAGTGTAATTCTGTGTCATGTTCTTCTATTTCGCCTATCCAGGATGAGATGTTGTTAGACCTTAGACATCTACCTGAGGAGCAGGCTGATAGTATTCGCAAACTGTGTCAGTCGTTTCCCGAGGTGTTCTCTGATACTCTTGGTGTCACTGACCTTATTGAATACAAAATTGAGGTTACGGATTCGATTCCTGTCCGTTTTCCACCGTATAGGCTATCTCCACCTAAAATGAAGGCTCTGAAGGAAATCATCGATCAAATGTTGAAGGACGGTATTATTAGGCCCTCTAAGTCAGCGTATTCTTCGCCTATTTTTCTAGTACCGAAACCCCAAGGAGGTTTCAGGCCTGTCATTGATTACAGGGCTCTCAATCGGAAGGTGGTGTTACAATCTGGGCCCCTTCCCGACCTTCATTCTTGTTTTTCATGGTTTCGTAAGGCCAAGTTCTTCACCATCTTGGACTTAAATCAGGCCTATAATCAAATTCCCCTTGCCGAAGAGTCTAAACACCTTACAGCGTTTGCCACGGACTGGAATTTATACGAATACAACCGCGTGCCTTTCGGGCTCCCCACGGGGGCAGCTGTGCTCACTAGGCTACTAGATAGGGTCTTCTCCAACATCAAATTCGAGTACTTATATCACTACTTAGATGATGTCGTAGTATTTTCAGAGACTTTTGAAGAACACCTAGATCATCTGCGAGAAGTTCTCGATCGCCTTCGTAAGGCTGGGTTAACTGTTAAGTTGTCCAAGGTTGCCTTCGCTAAGCCCTCTATGTCCTTCCTAGGGCATATTGTGTCACCCGATGGTGTAGCAGTTGATCATTCTAGAACACAGGCCATCCGTGATTTTAAACCTCCCAAGGACATTAAAGGTATCGCCAGGTTCATTGGTATGGTGAATTTCTTCAGAAAGTTCATTCCTAACTTTGCTAATAGAGCGGCGCCCTTAAACCTTCTTCGTAGGAAAGGCATCAAATTCGAGTGGGGACCTTCTCAACAAGCCGCTTTTGAAGACCTTAAATTAGCTCTTTGTAATGCCCCTGTACTTGCTATGCCTGATTTCTCGAAGAAATTCATCGTCCAAACCGACGCGTCGTCGTCAGCAGTAGCTGCAGTCCTTCTTCAAGAGACTGAACTAGGGAGGCGACCCATCGCCTATGCGTCTAGGACATTGTCGGCTCAAGAAGCCAAGTATTCCATCTATGAGCTCGAAGGTTTGGCAGTCTTATTTGCATTAGAAAAGTTCCGTCTCTATCTGGAACACGTTAAATTCGACCTGGAGACAGATAATCAAGCCTTAAGCTGGGTCTTAGGTAGGCCGCGTCGTACTGGTCGTATAGCCCGCTGGGCTATTCGTATTTCCGCCTTCCAGTTTGATGTTAGACATATCAGAGGTACCGAAAATGTTGTTGCTGATGGACTCAGCCGTATGTTTCATAACGACGTAGAGACCCACGAACCGGTCGACAGTTCATCACCTTCCGAGTCCATACTATCTGGTGTTAATGCCATCTTAACAGATGCTCCCATGCTTTTTAGGGATATTGAGAAATACCAACGTGAAGATCCGACGCTGGCTCCGATAATGGAAACCCTTTCTTCTGGGGAACATGCTGTCCCTTATGTTCTGAGGAATGGTGTTTTATGTTGCCCTTCGAGGCATGATAAGTTGATGAAAGTTGTTGTTCCAGCGGTTCTTGTACCTATGATCTTCAAATACTATCATGAGATCCCATTGGGGGGGCATCTTGGAATCTTTAAAACTCGTGAAAAGATTCGTGAAATGTTCATATGGAAAGGTATGGACGGTGAAATTCGGGAACTTGTAAAAGCTTGTAAATCTTGTTTGATCAGTAAACCCACCATGTCCACTAAAGTAGGACTTTTGTCTTCTCATCAAGCGTCGCGCCCCATGGAACGCCTGTATATTGATTATGTAGGACCCTTCCCCCAGTCGAAGGGAAATGCCAACAAATTCATCTTTGTATGTGTAGATGGTTTTACCAGATTTTCCTGGTTATTTCCGACTAAGCTGGCTACCGCTCAGTCAACTATTACTTGCCTAAATTCTATTTTTGCTTCTTTTGGTCCGTGCCAATACATTGTATCTGATAATGCTAAGGCTTTTACATCTAATTTATTTCGTAAATTCTGTTTTGACTTGTCCATCTCTCATGTAACTACTTCCGCTTATTACCCTCAACCATCTCTGGCTGAACGGGTTAACCGTAATCTCAGGTCCGCACTTATTGCCTATCATCATGAAGATCATTCTAGGTGGGACACGTCCCTGCATTGGTTAGCTTTTGCTTTGAATTCGGCGGTTCATGAATCACACAAATTTACTCCAGCTTCTTTGATGTTTAAGTTCGTTCCCAACACGCCGCTCTCTAACCTCTGGTCTCTGAATGACATTCTGCCCGAGACAATAGATCCGGACAACATTAAAGATCTTTGGAAGAAGGCTAAAGCTAATCTTAAAGTATCTCATGAAAAGGTTAGGGAAAGGTATGATCGTGGACGGAGACCCACCACTTTGAAGGTAGGTGACCAGGTTATGGTCAAAAATTTTGTTCCCGCGGGCAAGCTTGCCCCCAGATTTCATGGGCCTTGTATCATTCTCGATTTTCTTACGCCGGTTACCTTATTGCTAAGTAATCCAGCCACCGAGAGGATATTTAGAGTTCACCTGTCCCAGGTGAAACCGGTGTAATTTCTGTGTTAACTTGCTTCATATTATTCTGAAAGGATATGAAGGTTATATTTTTTTTGAGTTTCACTTTTAAGGCATTCTGCCCCTTCTATAATATTTTGGTTTTAGATGTAAGCCTTTTGTAAAACCCACCCCGATCCGTTAAACTGCCATCCTGTTCTTGCCACGGCCATTACCACGCTCCCGTCTCCTGCTCCACCTTACACTGTGGCTTCATAATAGTAAATGCCATGGATATCTACACGCCGCTGGCCCCTCAACCTCTCCACAAGCCTGTACCCTCAAAGAAGATGATAGTCCAACACAATTCTGCCGCCTAGCTTTAATGTTTCAGCGCCCCCGCAGCCGCGCAGCGCCGTGCAGCGACTGGGGAGGGGGATGGGCCCCCTCCTCTCCAGCGAGGACGACATGTGCACGGCGAGCCGGAGCTCTCCTCCCGGCCAAGGCTGACGTGCGGCGCACGACCTGCTACTTGCCCGCAGCCTGTATATGTTCACCGCGGGCGCGGCGTGCTTCAACACCTCTGCTCCCCTCATAGTGCGGGCGAGCGGTATCTCAGGGTACTTGAGGGGTCCGAGCGGCCTCCTTTTGGACGCAAGCTGCAACGGCCGGTCCGGCCATCCAACTTCATCAACATCAACTACATGGACAGTCACCATAAGCAATAACTACATTTGGGAATTCAACAGCAATATTTGGTGGACCGTGCAAAAAATTTTTCTTCACTTCTAAGTATTAAAAGTTTATCTTCAGAAATTCAAATTCTACAAACTTAAAGACTTTCATTCACCTGCAACAACAACATTTTGAAACTGAATTAAGAAATCTTGTAAATGCTTCTGCTATCTATCTTCGTATCAACATCATTACTTGGACTTTGTTTCAAACTGATTTCATGTGTCACCCCTGGAGGAACTTTTGGGGGGGGAGGTCTGTACCGGGCGGTACACCTCTACACCGTTTATTTAAAAGTTGCGCCAGTTGAAACTCCTCTTCTGGAGGAAGGTTGAACTTTATCTACTCTATTAATTCTCTACTTTCTCAGAAGATGTCACCACGTGGAAAATTTTGAGTTTTTGAACTGTGTCACTTTTGATGTGTTTTTGTTTCGCTTGAAGTAAGAAGTGTGAACTTTCTCTTCTAGAGGACACTACTGAAGATCAACAATAGCGCACCCTAGTGCGGAGTCAAAGAACTATTGTGTTGGAGAAATTTTTATTTCAAAAGTTTGTTTCTTGTTAAATTTCTTTCTGTTATTGTTTAAGTTGGCTGTATACCCCTCTTTTTCCCCTTGTTTAAGATTTATCCAATCCTGAATTTCTTTTAGTAATTTCTGACCAATCTGGTGTATCTTCCCCCAACTTGTATCTGTTGCGGGGTCCTATCCAATAAAAACATTGTGGGCGGGTGTTTTCATTCCCCTAACGCCTAGAAACTTCCGCGAGAGTATATAAACTGCTGATTTTAGGGTCTCCGGGGCCACTTCTGTTCCATCTTTCAGTGTATTAAGTACATAGCAGGAGGCGGGAAGCGCCTCTTTCCTCGGCGGCGGTCAACAATAAGGTAATGGCCGATTAATAAATTCTTTCTTTTCTTGCTCAGCAGTTTAACTTTCGGGGCGGGTTCTAAGCGTTCAACCATGTAACCTTTTCCTAAAATGTAAAAACAACTGGTATCTATTCTATTTTAAAACGACATATCGGGATAGAGAGTGCTTAACCCTCTCGAGCTCCCACTCACATCGTCTTGAGGTGAACTTATTCTCTCAACCTATTCTTCCGTAATGTAATGTAAATTGCTATTAAGTCACCTCTGTAGTATGGGATTAGCCCTTGTAATAACGGCCTAGTGCCAAAGTAGGTTTTAAAATCAAAGTGTATTAGGAGAGCAAGTTCGCCTCCTCTCAAATTGTTTTAGAGGTCATTCAATTAACCTGCTTTTCATTTAATAGACCTCAGTAGATTGGGTATTTTACCCCTGTGTTTATGTCCGTTGAGGACAACTTGAAGGTGGAGTTTGGTGTGGCCTAGGAGAGGCTTAAATTAAAGAGCGTGTGGCTCTTTTGGAAACGGAGTGTTGTATGCCTCGAGGAGGCTTTACTGTGTAATTTGGAGCAAGTGCTCCAGGGTTTGATTGGGGTCTTCTGCCCCTTTGTTAAAATTTGTATATCGGAAAGTTGGGCTAGTTGCTCAAAAATTGTGAACTCAGGGCTCGAAGCCCAAACTCTGTAATCCCTGTAATTGTACATTTCAAATTGTGTTTCGGCTACTAAGTACCTGTTCTTTGTTATTACTTAATATTGAAAAGGAAATATAACCTTGTTAACTTTTACATTAACTTTGATTCCGTAGTTTGAGACCCATTCACGCCCGCACCTTCTTACACCTCTACCTACCACCAAAACTCGGTAACAATAATAATAATAATAATAATAATAATAATAATAATAATAATAATAATACGTTACATACGTCCTTCTAAACGATGTTTGTGGTTAAATCGACATGTTTGTATGTTGTTTCATCACACGCACGGGTGATGCCAAATAAAGTTGTCTTATTTATTGCGTGGTCGCTGATATGGTCCACTTCTTGGGGATGCCGGAGTTGTTATCAGAATCTGAATCAGAGTTTCATGAGAACATATAAGGTAACGCATCACGACTTGAGCATAAAATGGATAAAAATCTGGTCACAGGAAAATGAAAATATTAAGATTTCATATCATGGGAAATATAGCATATCTAGAGTAAGGATTGAAAGAATATTTTGTGAAATTTATGAGGAGAGAAATAAGTCATGAACACAAGGAGATCAACAAAGAGTAATATGGTCATGCTATTTTATGCAATAATGCTCTACTAAGTGAACTAGTGTATGATAGGTTTCGATTACCTATCTGTTAAGCTCTTAAAATAACAACAGTAATCACCATCATCATCATCGTCGCTATACGAGAAAATGATTGATAGATGGTTCAGTGTCTGGCTAGTAAATGTGTCTTATCTGTCCTGAGCGTAGCTTTCCCGCTTTTTGTCGCCTATTAAAAATTCTTGCATAGCTCTGTATTATTTCGACTCGTAGAACACCTGTTCCAAACGTAGATACGATAAATTACATTTGCGTCCATTACCACAAGCACCCTTTTCTAGCGTAAGCAGTCTGCCCTATGTTGACGACTTGGTCTTCACAGTACAGTCACTTGTAACGGGATAAGCTTACAAGGAATGTGAGTATTAATATAGTTTTCCTCTTCCTATTTCAACCTTTTAAATCCATTAGAAAAACAGCTTCCAGGAAGAAAGCTACCCTGGAAGGGAAGAATGGAAGGGATAGACATGAAGAGGGAAGGAAGCGGCCATGGCCATAAGTTAGGTACCATCCCGGCATTTGCCTGGAGGAAAAGTGGGAAACCACGGGAAACCACTTCGAGGATGGATGAGGAGGGAATCGAACCCCCCTCTACTCAGTTGACCCCCCAGGCTGAGCGGACCCCGTTCCAGCCCTCGTACCACTTTTAAAATTTCGTGGCAGAGCGGAAAATCGAACCCGAGCCTCCGGGGGTGGCAGCTAATTACAGTAATTACTACACCACAGAGGCGGACCAGTGTACTAATTACCGTGCATAAAATTTGAGAAATTTTCATTACGCTCAATAGAGTTATGGACGTTTACACTTAAGTGGTACAAATTACACGGACTTCCCTACACCTCAGGGAGGTGATCTATATGTACCGCTCTCTGAGAGTTTTGTCTGTGGGTGTAGGGATAATATTTGTACGGGCAAGGATTGGGAAGGAAGAAAGCATGGTCTTCAGAAAGATATCTTCCCATTATATGCTTAGAGTTCAAGTGGAAAACAACGGATAAACCATTTCGAGGATGGCCGACACGGGATTCGAACGCATGTCTCTCAAGTACAGAGTTATTAACCATGAGTGGCCGTGCCGCAACGCACTGAGCTATCCTGTTCTGTCAAAAACACCGTAAGTATTTACGTTATCATTTTGGTTCTACTTTACTTACAGAAGTACTACACTGTACACGTTACTGATAAAATGTTTTCGTTGGTCATGAGGTCATGAGGTACAACCAACAATTTAAGGAAAGTTCATGAACACGTACATTTTCATTTCATACTGCCATGCCTTTCAATCTTCAGCAAGACTGTTTGAATGGACTAAGTACCTCTATATTCTTCTATTCTCTCTTCATTTAAATTCATTCATTCATTCATTCTTTCATTCGTAATCTGTTTACCCTCCAGGGTTGGTTTTTCCCTCGGACTCAGCGAGGGATCCCACCTCTACCGCCTCAAGGGCAGTGTCCTGGAGCTTCAGACTCTGGGTTGGGGGATACAATTGGGGAGGATGACTAGTACCTCGCCCAGGCGGCCTCACCTGCTATACTGAACAGGGGCCTTGCGGGGGGATGGGAAGATTGGAAGGGGCAGACAAGGAAGAGGTAAGGAGGCGGCAGTGGCCTTAAGTTAGGTACCATCCTGGAGAAGTGGGAAACCACGGAAAACCACCTCCAGGATGGCTGAGGTGGGAATCGAAACCACTTCTACTCAGTTGACCTCCCGAGGCTGAGTGGACTCCGTTCCAGACCTCATACAAGATTTCAAATTTCGTGGCGGAGCCGGGAATCGAACCTGGGCCTCCGGGGGTGGCAGCTAATCACACTATCCACTACATCACAAAGGCGGACTTCATTTAAACTTAGTGTCAATAAATAGCGGAGATAAGAGGTTCACACATTTTTAAAATCGTTTGTTTGCAAGGCTTCACGCACTTTTGCTGCCTTTTACCTTCGTCGTTTCACGAATACTACTAACCGTACTCTACTAAAGCAGTCCTTAACATCTCTATTGCAGGAGGAGTACACAAGAAGCAGAGAATGTACAATCTTGTGTCTATGAATCAAATGCCTGTACATTTCCTAAACAGCCGGGCTGAGTGGCTCAGACCGTTAAGGCGCTGGCCTTCTAACCCCAACTTGGCAGGTTCAATCCTGGCTCAGTCCGGTGGTATTTGAAGGTGCTCAAATACGACAGTCTCGTGTCGGTAGATTTACTGGCACGTAAAAGAACTCCTGCGGGACTAAATTCCGGCACCTCGGCGTCTCCGAAGGCCGTAAAAGCAATTAGTGGGACGTAAAACGAATAACATTATTATTATTATTATTATTATTATTATTATTATTATTATTATTATTATTATTATTATTATTATTATTATTATTATTATTATTATTATTATTTCTTAAACAATTGTTTTATTACTCTATTTTTAAATTCTTGCAGTCCAAAAATAATTTAAATAATGCTTCAGTTTCAAACTTACTGTATAATTTATGTCTTGATTTAATTCTATTTACTAGCATACCTATTCAAACATAATCGTAATGTAAAGTTAAATGAATATTATAGTAATTTACTTTGTATATTCTTAGACTTGTATCTTATTTTATGCAGACGCTACATGAAGGGGCTTTTCAGCCTCAGCGGTATGTATATCATCAATCACTTCAATTCAGTTTAATTCAGTTCAGTCGAGAATGGCAATTCTGTGGAGCCTATGGGCATTTGTCCTCATACAGCTTCATTCCATTAAGCGCGAGTGACAGCGGTTTCGTCTGTTTTCATTTCTCCTACATCGAAATGATCAAATATGGTCAGGAGCCATTGGATCCTAGAATCCCCTTCTACTTCTCTTACCTTCTTCTGGCGTAACCTCTCTAGCAAATGGTCTGGGCTGACTGGCTGAGATGGTACAGTACTGGCCTTATGCTGAGTGGCTCAGACGGTTGAGGCGCTGACCTTCCGACCCCAAATTGATCGATCCTGGCTCAGTCCGGTGGTAGTTGAAGGTGCTCAGATACGTCAGCCTCGTGTCAGTAGATTTACTGGCACGTAAAAGAACTCCTGTGGGACTACATTCTGGCACATCGGCGTCTCCTAAAACCGTAAAAGAGTAGGTAGCGGGACGTAAAACAAATAACATTATTATTCTTATTATTATTATTATTATTATTATTATTCTTATTCTTCTTATTATTATTATTATTATTATTATTATTATTATTATTATTATTATTATTGTTACGGAGTATTGTGGATGTGCAGAGGTGAAAGAAGGTGCTGGGGTGAACAGGTCTCAAAATACGAAATTAAAGTTAATTTAACAAGGCTATATTTTCTTTTCAAGATCAATAAATAACAATTATAACAGGTACGCAGTAGCCTAGCAACAATTCGAGAGTGTACAATTACAGTGTTACAGGATTTGGGCTCCGAGAGCCAGACACACAATTCTTGAGCTATAAGCCCAACCTTACTATATACAAGATTCAACAAAGAGGCAGAAGACCCCAATCATGCCCAGGAGCTCTTGCTCCCAATTACACAGTAAAGCCTCCTCGAGGCACGCAGAAACAAATTTTAAGAAAGAGCGACCCGCTCTTAAGTTCAAGCTTATCAAAGGCCACACCAAACTCCACTTTCAAGTTGACCTCCAAACACAAATAACACAGGGGTAAAAATACCCAACCTACTGAGGCCTATTCAGTGAAGAAACAGGACAATTACGTGGCCTCCAAAATACCAACTTGAGAGGAGGCGAAACTGCACTCCTAATATACTTCACTAAAACCTACTTGGCACTAGGCCGCTAATGCAAGGGCTAATCCCATACTAAAGAGGTGACTTATCTAAGAAAAAGATTTGCATTACGTTAGAAGGGAAGAAGCGGTTGTGAAAATAAGTTCACCTCAAAGCAATATGAGTGGGAGCTCGAGAGGGTTAAGCACTCTCTATCCCAATTTGTAGTTTAAAAAGATAGAATTGATACCAAGTGTCTTTACATTTTAGAGGAAGGTTACATGGTCAAAGGCTTCGGACCTGCCCCGAGAGTTAAACTGCTGAGCTAGCAAGAAAAGAAGTTATTAGAAGGACATTACCTGGTGGTTGAACTGCTGCCCGAAGGAAGGGGCGCTTCCCGCCCCCTGCTACATACTTTACACAATGATGGATGTTACTGAAGTGGCGCGCAGACCCGAAAATCAGCAGTTTATATACCCTCGTGGAAAGTTTGAGGCGTTTCAGGAATGAGAACACCCGCCCACAAGCCTTTTATTGGATAATGGCAAAAACTACTACACTAAACGAAGAAGAAACACCTTATTGGTGGAAAATTAATTAGAGAAATTCCTTATTGGTCAAATTCAAAACTGGCGGAAAGAAAGGGTTAATATTGCCAACTTAAACAATGACTGAAAGAAATTAAACAAAGAACAAACTTATGAACCCAAACTTTCTCCAAAAACACAGTTCTTTCACTTCGCACTAGGGTGCATAATTGTAGTCCTTCAGTAGTGCCATCTAGAAGAGAATGTCCACACTTCCTACTACAGGCAAAACAAAAATACATCGAAAACGACCCAGTTCAAAATTTACAAGTAGGGACATCTTCTGAGCAACTTGAGAATTAACACTGTAGATAAAGTTCAGGCTTCCTCCAGTAGAGGAGTTTCAACTGGCGCAAAGTTTGAATTAGCGGCGTGGAGGTGTACCACCTGGTACAATTATTATTATTATCATTATTATTAATATTATTGTTATTATTGTTACCGTGGTTTAGTGGATCAGCAGAGGGAAAGAAAGTGCCGGGGTGAATGGGTCTAACTATCAAAACTGTAAAAAGGTTATATATATTTTTTTTTTTGAACAACAAGAATCAATGCAATAGGTACAAGTAGCAAAAATTAACTCTAGGATTGATAAGATTGGTGGTATAAATAGAACTTGGGCTTCAAGCCCTCCCTTTACAATTCCTGAGCTCTCAGCTCACAAACACATATTTACCAAGGGGCAGAAAACCCCTTCGCTTAAGTGCGGGCAGTATCCAGTATTCGGGAGATAGTAGGTTCGAACCCCACTGTCGGCAGCCCTGAAAATGGTTTTCCGTGGTTTCCCATTTTCACACCAGGCAAATGCTGGGGCTGTACCTTAATTAAGGCCACGGCCGCTTCCTTCCCACTCCCAGGCCTTCCCTGTCCCATCGTCGCCATAAGACCTATCTGTGTCGGTGCGACGTAAAGCAAGTAGCAAAAAAAAAAAAAAAAAAAAAAAAAGAAAACCCCTAATACCTGGAGCACTTACTCCCAACTTTGAACCTCAAGCCTCCCAGAGGCACTATTACACCCTGGAAAAGAGCTAATACGCTCTCAGTTTTTCACGCCTCTTCAAGGCAATATCAGACTTTACCGTAGATTGCCATCAAGGCACGACTTACAACACTGACACGGGGGTATCTTGTACCCAATCTACTGGGCCTTAGCAGGAAAAGAACAGGTTAAGTAAATGGCCCGGAATTCCAAAAAGAATGGAGGCGTATACTTGCACTCCTAAATACACATTTTAAAACCTAAAAGGCACTAGGCCGATGAAACAGGGGCTATTCCCAAACTATGGAGGTGACTCGTATAATGAATAAATTTAACACATTAAAGAAGAGAAGAAAATCAGTTTCCAAAACGTAGTCACCTCCAATCAAAATGAAGGGGAATTCGATAATGTAAGGCACTCTCTATCCCCGATTTACAGTTAAAGATATATGAAGTTTTTACATAAGCCGGCACAAATGTACATTTTTAGAAAGGAAGGTTACATTTTAAAGGTTTCGGACCTTTCTCGCGGTTTAAACTGCTGAGCTAGCAAGAAATAAATGTGTTAAGCGGCCATTACCTTACTGAAGGACTGCTGCCTGTAGAAAGAGGCGCTTCCCGCCTCCTGCTATACGTCCATACACTAGGTTAGATGTTTATGAAGTGGCCGAGATACAAGAAAATCAGCAGTTTTTATACCCTCGGGGAAGGTTCGAGACCTTTCATGAATAATTAAGACACACGCACAGGCGTTTATTGGGTAGCTTACAGTTACACATCAAAATCGAAGAAGAAAGACACGATTGGCCAAAAATTAATGACAGAAATTCTGGATTGGCTAAGTTCAAAACTGGCGGAAGGAAAGATTAATATTGCCAACCCACAAATGAAAGAACGAAATTTAGTGAGGACAAACACTTATGAGTACAAAATTTCTTCAAATAAAGTTCCTCCACTTCGCACCAGGGTGCATGATCATAGTTTTTTAGTAGAGACATCTATGAGAGAATGTCCACACTTCTTGATAAGTAGTAAACAAAAACAAGTAGAAATTCACACAGTGACATCTTCAGAGGAAAAATTTAAGTAGGTCCAGTTTTAAGTTCATAGTTTCTCCTGTAGAGGGGATTTATTGGCGCAAAATTTAAATGTGCGACGTAGAGGTGTACCATCCGGTACAATTATTATTATTATTATTATTATTATTATTATTATTATTATTATTATTATTATTATTATTATTATTATTATCTGAACTCAAGGTAGCGAGTTCGATTCTATCTCTGTCCACTGATATAAAACACGTCAGCTTTGTGTCGGTCTTTTTACTGGCACGTTAAAGAACTCCTGCGGGACAAAAATCTTTTACCTCAACGTGACCGTAAACCGTAAAAATAGCCAGGTGGATTTAAAAGTAGCCCTATTATTATTATTATTATTATTATTATTATTATTATTATTATTATTATTATTATTATTATTATTATTATTATTATTATTGTACCGGGCGGTACACCTCCACCACGCAAATTCAAATATTGCGCCAGTTGAAACTCCTCTACAGGAGAACGCCTGAACTTTAACTGACTATATTAATCCAATGGTTTCTCGAAAGATGTCACCACAGTAAATTTGGTAAATTTGCAGTGTCTGAACGGTGTCTATTTCGACTTGTGTTTGTTTCCTCCGGATCAAGAAATTTGGACGTTCTCTAACAGATGTCTCTACAAAAACTATAATAGCGCACTCTGGTGTAAAGGAATGAACTGTCCTGAAGAAATTTAACATTCATAAGTTTTGTTTTTGCTAAATTTTGTTCTGTGGTTTGAGAGTTGGCAATGTTAATCCTTTCTTTCCGCCAGTTTTGAAATTAGCCAATCCCGAATTTCTTAAATTAATTTTCGGCCAATCGGGGCTTTCGTCCCCAAACTGCTCTGTAAATGTGTTCTGTAACCAATAAACTGCTGTGGGTGTGTCTTATCATTCATGAAAGGTCTCGAATGTTCCACGAGGGTATATAAACTGCTGATTTTCTTGTCTCGGTGCCACTTCAGTAACATCTCTCCTAGGGTGATTATGTAGCAGGGGGCGGGAAGCGCCTCTTTCTTCGGGCAGCAGTTCATCCATAAGATAATGGCCATTTAATAACTTCATTTCTCGCTAGCTCAGCAGTTTAACCCTCGGGGCAGGTTCGAAACTTTTCTCATGTAACCTATCTTTAAAATGTAATAGACGCTTGGTAAAACTTCGTCTCTTTAACTATAAATTGGGATAGAGAGTGCTAAACCCTCTCGAGCTCTCACTCCTATTGTTTTAAGGTGACTTTGTTTTCACAACCGTTTCTTCCTTTCTTAATGTAATAAAGTCTTCTTATACAAGTCACCTCTTTAGTATGGGATGAGCCCTTGTGTATGCGGCCTAGTGCCAAGTAGGTTTTAAATGTGTATTAGGAGTGCAAGTTACGCCTCCAGTCAAGTTGGTATTTTGGGCCATGTAATTAACCTGCTTCTTTACTGAATAGGCCCAGTAGGTTGGGTATTTATTACCCCTGTTCTTGGTATGCCTTGAGGGCACTTTGAAGTATTGTTTGTTGTGGCCTTTGATGGGCTTGAATTTTGAGAGCGGGTTTGCTCTTTCTTAAATTTGGCTTCTGTGTGCCTCGAGGAGGCTTAATATGGTAATCAGGAGCCAGTGCTCCTTGGCATGATTGGGGTTTTCTGCCCCTTTGTTTGAACTTGGTATATAGGTAAAGTTGGGCTTATAGCTCAAGGTTCGTGAGTGTCGGGCTCGAAGCCCAAATTTTGTAACGAACTAAAATTGTACTTTCTTAATTTGTTGATCTGCTACTTGGTACCTGTTATATTTTGTTATTTATTTATCTTGAAAAGAAAATATAACCTTTGTTAAAGTTTTAAATTAACTTTAATTTCGTAAGTTGAGACCTATTCCACCCAGCACCTTCTTTCACCTCTGCTGTTCCACAGATACCTCGGAACAATTATTATTATTATTATTATTATTATTATTATTATTATTATTATTATTATTATTATATTATTATTATTATTATTATTATTATTATTATATTATAGTATTGGTTGTTTTGGATTAAAGGGAACTAACATCAACGTCATAGACTCCAAGAAACCGCGCGTCAAATACCATCTCTGCCATGGAACAGGACTCCGTCAACCTCATGAGAACCCTTAATGAATTATTGAGAATAGTTTAGTAAATTCACTTTGGAAGATCCATTACGCTACTAGGAAGGCAGCCACCCAACAGCTGACCAATGGTCCATTAGGTTTATTATTTTCTTTCATGTTGATGGTGATGGTAATGCTACTGGCGAAGGTAATAGGTTTGTTCGCAGAGCGAATCCGTGATAGTTCGACTTATTGAACATATGCGTATGCGCGGTTGGCAACACTTTGAAACGTGACGAGCTGATTGCCTCTACCACTGCCTTCGTGATGTCCAGGCCGTACTGTAACGAGCGCGGGAAAGCAATCAGCTGATCGTTAGGGGGAAAGTTAGCACTTGAGTTAGTAGAGTTAAACATAGATTTTCGCAGTTTTATTGAAATTTTTAACGATGGCCACGTGTTCACTCAGATATATGTGAGAATGAGTCGTCATCGACTGCATTATTAAGTGGAAAGTCGTTAATTAGTGAAGAAAACTTAGTGTGAGCGTGTATTCATGTGAAGCTATAGGTTAAGAAGATCGTTCTTCAGTGTTTTAATTTCGTAGTTTATTTGTGTAAAGTTATATTTATAGTGTAAAATTAATTGAGTTAGTGCATTCTGTGTTTTATTATTAACCACGAATTGTATATACTTAAATTAAGATGATCAGTGAGGGAAATCACCATGCCTAAGAGTTGCTGTGTGCCTGGCTACAAAGCTAATTATAAACAAGGAGAGTACACTCCGGTATTAGTGTTTCCTTCTGATGAAGAACGAGTTATGTTATGGAAGAAGGCTATTCCCAGGGAGAATTTAATAGTTAATCACAACACAGTTGTGTGAAAACACATCCTGAGAGAAATAAGAGTGTCCCGTCCAGATGGTGAGTTAATTTTTTTATTATGTCATAAACATGGGTAACAATAGGTAGGCCCTATATTTTTATGTAATCAGACCTACGGCTTATCTGAATTTGGTGTATTTGAAAATGCAAGTCTTATTTATGAGTATCACCGAGCTCGAAAGCTGCATTCGCTTAACTGCGGCCAGTATCCAGTATTCGGCAGACAATGGGTTCGAACCCCACTGTCGGCAGCCCTGAAGATAGTTTTCCGTGGTTTCCCATTTTCACGCCAGGCAAATGCTGGGGCTCTACCTTAATTAAGGCCATGGCCGCTTCCTTCCCATTCCTAGACCTTTCCTGTCCCATCCTCACCGTAAAACCTATCTGTGTCGGTGCGACGAAAAGCAAATAGAAAAAAATATGAGTATCAAACAGCAGTGTGATTTATGTAAATCTTATCTTCTGATAGATTCAGATCTTATTTATGAACTGTCTCCAGAAGTAAGATATCTGAATTTCCTAAATCGAGGGGGCTTAAAGTATCCATGAAATGAAGTGAAATGTCGTATGGCTTTTAGTGCTTCGGCTCGCCAGGTGCAGGTCTTTCTATTTGACTTCCGTAGGCGTCCTGCGCGTCGTGATGAGGATGAAATGATGATGAAGACAACACCTACACCAGCCCCCGTGCCATTGGAATTAACCAATTAACGTTATAATGACCGACCCGGCCGGGAATGGAACCCGGGACCCTCTGAACCGAAGGCCAGTACGCTGACAGTTCAGCCATCGAGTCGGACAAAGTATCCATCAGACATGTTAATAGAACTTGGAATTGAGGTGTACAAAGTATTTTGTGTGTTGGTGTCAGATATATTTATAAGGTGGTATTTCTAAATTCAGACGATCCTAAGTGTGTCACAAAATCCCTGGCTTTGGAGTCAATGCAGTTGGCTGATTCCCTAGTCATTTGTGACTGCGGGAAGAAATTGGAAGACCTGGCCGGACCGTGTAGGCCTATATATATTTGGGTGAATATATTTTTAAATAACTTTTCCAAAATTCACACCGACTTGTGTATTCAACAAAGTGCTTCAAAGAGAGCAGACCTACTCCATACTGGTGTAACTTCCTGTAAGAGGTCCAGGAAAGCTGCAGTGTTCATGGAGTGGAAACAGTGAGGTACAGAAATAATTTATATTTGTAATAAATAGTAATGGTAATTGGCTGCATGTTTTCTGTCAGTGTGTATGATGTGAATGTTCCAGTTGACCAGAAAATGATAAAATCGCAAGAATATGTCTCAAAGTGTTAGGCTGTACTCACGCAAACGAACGTATATACGCGAGAAAATAGAACGTTACGGAGAAGGATATGCATTGTATGTCAGAATTAACAAATGTTTGAGGATAGGTTTTGGTTTTATAAGGTGTTAACAGTTCTTTAAGTAATTTAAACGAGTGTGTTATTCAAGCGGAGCGTATGCGTATCGCCTTCAAGTCCCCCCCAAAGCGTGACGTCATCAGAGGTACAGTACGGCCTGGACATTACGAAGGCAGTGCCTCTACGAACGGAAGTGGTGGTTGCAGACATCAGCTGTTTTGGTCCACGTGTTGGATTGCCTAGGTGTTGATTGTGTTACGTACTCTGTGAACTGAACGAATTAATTCGGATTTTATTCTTAACTTCAAGCTTTGAAATGGATGAAGACGGTAAGATAACGTAAATGACTAAATAGTACTAGTTTGAATGTCTGAAATATATATGCTTAGACATAAATACAGAAGTGGGCTTATATTTATGTAATTTTACTTATTTTGTAGGTTACTTGAGCAACTTCCTGGTATTCCATGGAGCAGAGAGCCCTGCAGTTAATTAGTGTGTAGAAGCACATGAGATAAATCTGGATGAAAATATTTCACAGTGTGTGAAGTGGAGTAATAACACCACCAAGTTATTGCTTGATTCCTACAAGACCGAGCTCGATAGCTGCAGTTGCTTAAGTGCAGCCAGTATCCAGTATTCGGGAGATAGTGGGTTCGAACCCCAATGTCGGCAGCCCTGAAGATGGTTTTCCGTGGTTTTCCACTTTCACACTTGGCAGATGCTGGGGCTGTACCTTAATTAAGGCCACGGCCGCTTACATCCCACTCCCAGCCCTTTCCCGTCCCATCGTCGCCATAAGACATATCTGTGTCGGTGAGCCGTAAAACCAATAGCAAAAAAAAAAAAAAAAAAAAAAAGATTCCTACAAGAAACATAAGAGAGAAGTGGTCTTAAGATCAGAAATTTTAAGAAGATGTGGGAACTTATTTCCGAAGAATTAAATTTAAAATACAAACTTAATGTAAATGCTGCTAATTGCGAAAATACGTGGAGGGTATTAGAAAGAAATTTTAAGACGTACGTGGATAACACGAAAAAGACGGGCCGAGGACGCAAGGATTTTGAGTTTGCGGAAGAAATGTTCGATATTTTAGGCGGGAAGAGGAACATTTGCCCCGAAATAACTCTGTCTACTGAAACCATTTCGCATCTACCTGAAGCTGGAAATGTACAGTCCAGAGCTGAGAAAAACCAGTTGATTGAACCTGGCACCTCTTCAGAACGAGATATGGCCCCAGTCCCGAAGAAACTCACAAAAAGGAAACTGAAAGGAGACATTTTGCAAGAAATGAAAAACGACAGAAAGGAGTACTACGCCAAGAGATTGAAAATAGAAGAAGAGAAACTAGAAGTGCAGAAAGGGATTTTGGAAGAAAGAAAGGCTAGAAATAGACTAATTCAAGAAAGAAATGAAATAATGAAAATGGAAAGACAGTGCAGGCAAGATTTAGCTTAAATGAGTGAGACAGAATTTGCAAGTGCAAAAGGACAAAAAAAAAAATTCCTTATCTTAATAAAATGGTGTACACATGTTTTTATTTTATTATTATATTTTTAATTTTACTACTTTTTACATTCATATATTGTATGTAACAGGACTGCACATTATATTCATAAATGTGGGTGCATTTTGATGGAGGTGATTATGATTATTTCTAATGAAATCTACTCTACCTAAGTAAGATGGCTTACAAGGCTAAACTTTATACAGCAGAAAAATGTAAAAATCTCATTCAAAATTTTTCAAACATTTTCTCAGAAATTTTCAACAATTTTTAGAATTTTAGTAAGTATTTCAAGCTACAATAATGTAACAGAGGAGAAACGAAGGCTGTGCTTTGAAAAAAATACTGAAAAAATTACCAACATTTATTGGAATCATTAAGAAAATCATGTCATTACCAAGATGTAAATCCGCTCAAAAAATGAATGTATGGTATTCCTTGTTCCTCCCTTTTAAAATTCTACCAAATTTCATTTCAATTATTTTCAAAATATAGCTCATCTTCCATATACATACAAATGGTTTGGATAATTGCAACAAAATTCATATTTATAGGTTCACTTGTTTCTGAGGAAGTTGTGACTGCGAGGAACTTGCGCTCATTCCTTTTTCTGGGGAGCGATTGTACACTTATCAATTTGGAGGACATCTCGGCTCCGTCAATTTGTATTTTGTTCTGACTGGTATTATTATCAATTGGTCTTTATTTCTCGTATCCACATGGAGAGCAGACAATGGTCAGATGGTAAACAGGGTGAAAAGTCAGGTTGTGAATGTCACCAAGTGTAAAAATCCTCTCAGTATTAAGTACTGTGTTGATGGGGTGAAAATACTTCACGGGGATCACTGTTAGTACCGGTACCATGGGTTCCATCTATAACCCCAATTACGCCTGGAAAACCATTTGCTTGGAAACAAGCCTTAATTTCACGTTTCTCTTGAGCTGTAGGCCATCTGATTATTTCCCAAGAAAAATTACTTAGAAAGTACGTCATCCTTTGGACAATCTTGTGTAGGCTACTAATGGTTAAATTGAATCGGTCTGAAACATCCCGAAATCCAGCAGATTCATGACCAGCAAACCATAGGAACACCAAAACAAACTTGAGTGCGGACATTTTGCCATATTCACCTACTTGGTGATGATAATACGGTGATAGTGAGAAACGTTCTGCTATGTTTTCTGCTACTTCTCTCCTGACTCGAAAATGTTCAACGAACTCCTTATTATTATACTGCGGAATCGTATATTCAAAATATTCTTCGTTTTTGGTCTGTTGTCTTACTTCCAAAAGCAGCTCTAAATCATCATCACTTGAGCTCGACTGGCTAAAAACCTAATCTGAATCATTGGACTCAATATCAGACATTATTTAGTGTTCTTAAACGACTTCAGACACACAGGATTCAACACATCAATTAACTTTACAGCTGACAGGAAGATGTGTTATGATCTAATCACGGCCGTGAAGTAATTCTCAGGTCAGTTATAAAACTAACTGATGGCACTCGGGTATGCGCGCGCATATCCTGACTTGCTGACTGAAAGAGTTTTCGTCCAGGATCAGAAACTGTTCCAACGGTTTGCTTGATGCTCTCCAACAGTTTGAAAGGCTTGTACGAACAACACACTAGTAGTCAGCAACTCTGATGATCGCTACTACGAACACGAATTGGAATGTGCGCATGCGTCTGATAGTTGGCAGCAGTTTCTCACTGTACTACGAACAAAGCTAATATGTTCTTCCTGATATATGGGCAGTGTACGGTACACGTGCGAATGACGATTTACTTAATTCTATTCATTCGGAGTTTGTCGTGACCTGAGTATTTATTGAAGTTTAGGATGGTATAAAATGTCCCAGGATTTAAATATCAGTAGGTACTGCTCCACCATCAACGACGTAGCCATGCTGAAGCATGGATCCCATAAATCTCCGAGGTTAAAAAACATTGGGTCTGGTAATCTTATAGGCGGGAAGCCGACGTGCTACTAGAGAAGGATTGGACAGAAACTGGCAGTGTTGTCAATTTAGCCATTCTATAGCTATTTCTAGGTATTTTGAAAAGTTATTTGGTACAAAACTTCGAGTTTAGCTATTAGCTACATTTTTAGCTATACATTTTCGTTACGTGAACTAATTTGGCTATCTTTCTTTTTAATGCTTTTCTTTAATAATTAATTGATTTTCGCAAATATTAACGACTAATGAAACACGAGTTGTACTGAATGTTCAACTTATAGGTGACCTTTGAAGAAATGTTGCAACGGCTAATAATTACATCACTCCTTACACTCTGCCAACGGCCGTAGCCGTGTTGAAACACCGGATCCCGTGAGATCTCCGAAGTTAAGCAACATTGGGCGTGGTCAGGAGTTGGATGGGTTGCCACGCGCTGTTGGTGGGGGGTAAGGGAATGGAGGAGCGGAAAAGAACTCCGGCTCAAGAACAACTCTGCAGAGGTTCAGACCTGCCTTCGGGCAGAATAACCCTTACCTATCTTACACTCTGGTTTCAGGATTACATTGCATCATTACAAGCTACGAACCAGTCCAACAGTCGGTAAATTCCCGACTTCCATTGGTCAGCTTCCTGGTTGGCTGAGAGTCTCATATTCAGATTGAGACAATGTTTGAACCAGTGCAGTGATAGTGGACGTGATAGTGAGTGGAATTTTAATTAGTGAAAATGCCTCCTAAGTATATGCAATAGTGCAGACAAGAGTGGGAATCTTGGGCTGAATTTAAAGGGTGACATAAACCTGTGTCTAATGATAAAGATAAAGTATATTTTAAATACTGTAAGTTCGTTCGTAATCTGTTTACCCTTCAGGGTTGGTTTTTCCCTCGGACTCAGCGAGGGATCCCACCTGTACCGTCTCAAAGGCAGTGTCCTGGAGATTCAGACTTTGGGTCGGGGATACAACTGGGGAGAATGGCCAGTACCTCGCCCAGGCGGCCTCACCTGCTATGCTGAATAGGGGCCTTGTGGAGGGATTGGAAGGGACAAGCAAGGAAGAGGGAAGGAAGCGGCCGTGGTCTTATGTTAGGTACCATCCCGGCATTTGCCTGGAGAAGTGGGAAACCACAGAAATTGAACCCACCTCTACTCAGTTGACCTCCCGAGGCTGAGTGGACCCCGTTCCATCTCTCGTACCACTTTTCAAATTTCGTGGCAGAGCCGGGAATCGAACCCGGACCTCCGGGGGTGGCAGCTAATCACGCTAACCACTACACCACAGAGGCTGACAAATACTCTAAGTATGAAATAAAATTAAAGTTCTTTGATTTAATATCACCTGCACAACACGATAAACGTAAAAGGGCAGCCGATCGCTTCACCTGTCAGCGTTAGCGAACAATAGACTGATGATGACGATGCTTGTTGTTTAAAGGGGCCTACATCTAGGTCATCTGCCCCTGAGCAATAGACTTACACACTACAAGCTCGTTAGGCGTTCGTGAGGTAGAAGGTACAATGGCATTGTTTGTGTCAGAACATTGCCTTTCCTCGCTAGTGACCACTTGTCGGAGCTCGATGAGTTCATCTAGCCTTTGTTTAAGCTATTTTAGTCGGTAATTTTAGCCATTTTTGGCTATATTTTCAATGCAGTTTAGCTACTTCTTGTGTTCATGAGTTGACAACACTAGAAAATGGTCACGCCGCCGCAAGTAAACTCCGGCTAAGGGTGGCTGATCAGTGGTTCCTCGTATAATAATATTCATGTTTGCAAAGGGCAAGTTAGTATTTTTTTCACAAGTTGCTTTACGTCGCACTGACGCAGATAGGTCTTATAGCGACGATGGGATGGGAAAGGGCTAGGAGTGAGAAGGAAGCAGCCGTGGTCTTAATCAACGCACATTTTTTGCTAGTGGCTTTAACGTCGCACCGATACAGATAGGTCTTATGGCGAGTAATTAAGGCACAGCTCCAGCATTTGCCTGGTGTGAAATTGGGAGTCCGCGGAAAATCATCTTCAGGGCTGCAGACAGTGGGATTCGAACCCGCGATTTCCCGAATACTGGATACTGGCCATGCTTATGTGACTGCAGTTACCGAGCTCGGAGTATTTTTATTATTATTATTATTATTATTATTATTATTATTATTATTATTATTATTATTATTATTATTATTAATGACTGTTCCATCACTGTAATGTTGCAAAATAATTGTAATAACGCTGTTGGTTTTTACGTCCTACTAACTAATTGTATTATTTTTTCGGAAACGTAGAGGTGACCGGGATTTAGTCCCACAGGTGTTACTTTACGTGCCAGTAAATATACCGGCACGAGGATGACGTAATTGAGCACCTATAAATACTACCGGACTGAGCCAAGATCACTATTTTTTTGCTTTACGTCGCAAACATGAATATTATTATACCAGGGACCACTGATCAGCCACCCTTAGCCGGAGTTTACTTGCGGCGGCGTGACCAGTTTCTAGTGTACCGGGCGAGTTGGACGTGCGCGTAGAGGCGCGCGGCTGTGAGCTTGCATCCGGGAGATAGTAGGTTCGAATCCCACTATCGGCAGCCCTGAAGATGGTTTTCCGTGGTTTCCCATTTTCACACCAGGCAAATGCTGGGGCTGTACCTTAATTAAGGCCACGGCCGCTTCCTTCCAACTCCTAGGTCTTTCCTATCCCATCGTCGCCATAAGACCTATCTGTGTCGGTGCGACGTAAAGCCCCTAGCAAAAAAAAAGTTTCTAGTGTTGTCAACTCATGAACGCAAGAAGTAGCTAAACTGCATTGACAATATAGGAAGTGGCCTTAATTAAGGTACGGCCCCAGCATTTGCCTGGAGCCAAGATCGAACCTACCGGGTGAGTTGGCCACGCGGTTAGGGGCGCTCGTCTGTGAGCTTGCATCCGGGAGATAGTGGGTTTGAATCCCAGTGTCGGCAGCCCTGAAGATGGTTTTCCGTTGTTTCCCATTTTCCAACCAGGCTGTACCGTATCCCACCGTCGCCATAAGACCTATCTGTGTCGGTGCGACGTAAAGCCAATAGCAAAAAGAAAAAAAAAACCAGATCGAACCTGCCAAGTAGGAGTCAGAAGGCCAGTGCCTCAACCGTCCCAGCCACTCAGCCCTGCGCTAAATAATTGCCAGAATACCCTATGCTAATAAGGAGATTCGATCATATGACCTGTGAAAAGCACAATTTTCCAAATCTACATGAAGTGCACACAGCTGCTCAGTTGAGTGTCACTAAAAACTGTGATCTCGTTTGTGAGTCAGCACATATTCACAAATGCACTCGATCAATACTAAGAACTTGAAGTCTAAGATGATGCAGCGTATGTTTCAAGTTAAACACAGTGAATAAAAGACTCAGTCGTAAACAGATGGAGTATAAATGGCGCATGGTTAGTTTGCTGCTGACATCATGTAAGCTGTGGAGGTTCATTAATTGCGGCATACAGACGCCGACCGCAGCTGTTTCTGCCTTTATCTGATCATAAATCCGCTTTAATGACGGACACATTTCCTTTTCATTGCTGAGAGGATAATCCGTACTTCCTGCCACTGGGACATTCCAGCAGATTGATTAAAATATGCCTGTGGTTTACTTCGTATTCGCCGACCTCTGTGGCTGAGTTGGTTAGTCTTTGGCCTTATTTTCGGTGTCATTTGACGGGGTTTAAATCAGCGCGTAGCTTCGTCAAATTGATCTTTTAACTGAATTATTTTTCTCTTTATACTCTAATCAATATGTATATCAAAAGAAACATTTCTTAAAAATACTGTTAAATCACCGGTCTCTTTAAACTGTTGAGTTGCTCTTTGGAGTCTGTCATCCATTGCAACATATTTTCTTTTCCTTTTTGTGGCTTGCAATTTCAACTCTGTCCGCATAATATTTTCGGCTGAATTTTGAGACTCCTTCTTCAAACATAACACCAAGTCTCTTACACGGGGATGTGGTTCTCCGAATTTCAAATTCAGATTATGGTTCCAACCCTCTACAGAGTTATTCGTTCTATGCCTCTTCCCATGGCGATTCCACATTTAAATCGGAATATGCACGTTTTCAAGCCATTGCTGGACAAAGTAATAAAAAAAACTCCATTAACTTTTCATTGACCGGGGCCATGCTATGATTGTATAGCCAAAAGTCTTCTACCCTTTCTGGTTTGAGGAATGCAAGTGCAGCATGCTGCCTGATCGTGTCTCTGAATTCCTGGCTAGATTTATACATACCCGAAAGCCCAATTTCTTGCACTTTTCTCCAAATACTTTGGCTTAAGTCGTAAAAAACAACCTTGTAATTGGACTCTTGGAAATACTTCTTCTATCGCTTTGATAGCTCCAACCTCAAAATACATGTCTACTATTTCAGGTGACCATTCGGTATTACATCAAGGACTTTTTTCTGAAGAGGCGAACATAAATGGCTTTGTTCTTGTTTGGAAGCAGTGCGAATACAGCAGGCGTTACATTTATCTTCTCTTTGTTGCTTCCCAAGCCTACATGAATGGTGTACACTTGACAAAACAGCTTACTGACACTCATAAATATCCCGTCCATTAAAGTGGTTTTTTTTTGTTTCAATATTTCTTTGCCTCTAGGGCTCGCAAATATCAATAATCTGTCGCCTTCACAAACGTCAGCCAATAAGAAGTTTGTGCCATCGGGCATACATAGAGTTTCTTCAGATAAATTTACTTCATCTCGATGCATTGGTTCTTTCCGCACTCTGAGGCATTCGAGTCACTAACTCATACCCTGTCTGATGCAAGTGTCCGAATTCTTCGTCGTATATCTGAATTTAAAAAATACATTGCGTTAGAATGATTCACTTTACCGCTTGTAATTATGTAATTGATTATTAAAATACAGTTAAATTACAGTAGCCTAATTGTTAAATAAGTAAGCATATTACATGAATCATATTAGATCCATAAGCATGATATTATTTCTAAGCATATTAGATGAAGCTAAATATTATATTATTTAATAATTCATGTTTTAATCTTAGCCTTATATTTAATATAATAATTTAAAGTGGCTCAAAAGTCTAACACCCTATGTTCATTTTCTGTATTTGGTTAATAAAATAGCTTGTAAAAAATAAATAAAGAGAAGCAACAAGAAAGTTATATGAATCATCCTAATCTGTGAGACTGAAGTGTTATTCTCCTCGCGAGCTCTTTTCCTGGCCATGGAAGCTGGGAACACTTCAACGCTGGCCATATCAGGAACAGAATCATGGTCCACTTCTTTAATCAATTCCCGATTTTTTAAAATAAGTTTTCCGGCACATGGTTTTGCAGCACAAATCCACACTTCACTCGATTTGTTGTCGCGTTTCTTATAAAAACGGTAACCATTAAATATCAAAATTTCGTTTCCTTTAATGCTAGTTGTGAACTCCATGTTTATCTGCTCCATTGAAAGACACAAACACAAATGACATGAAAATAGCCCTTAGGTAGTACCCGGTGGCAAGTCCATTAACTTTTCAAGGTCGCGTCGTGCTGTTATTAGCCGATCAAACCTCAGAACTGACAGCTGGGTTTTCCAGAGACATTCGGAACTATACTAGACTTAACTAAAGTTGGCGTCTGACAGGTAAGGTTGGAGGGAGGAGCACTGCACGTGCCATTTCACGATGTTGCCACATTCCAGCATTCCTTTCTACATGCTCTTACCCCTCGCTTCCGGCTCACTTGTTCCCTCCTTCATTCTGATCGCTGTGATCTGTTGTAGACTACCTGGCCAGGCGGTGTCGTCCCATTTGCGATCACTCTTATACAAACAATCAGGGCCTTATCAGTGACAGTGAGAGGTTTGGCAGCTCCCAGAAAGACGAGCTGCCCTGAAGTTTTATCTCCATGGCAACCGCAGTCGCCCCACCCTCGTTTCCATGGCAACCACACAGCCACTCCCTTTATCCCGCCTCGGCAGGCAGTAAACGGACCTCCCTCTAAGAAATGTCAGACACTAACTCTTATTATTAGCAGTATAGTGGGACTCATTAGCTTATTTACTCAGGCATGAATACGCGGTAGGAACTCATGGGACGTTTTTCCTAAGCAATTTGATTTTGGAACTCACGGGAATGGAACTTGTGGGACGGAACCATAAAAACTGAGAGGACTTTTCCTATTTGTGAAACTCACAACCTGACTTTTATCCCCGTTTATCATCATACCATTGCCTACTGTCCATCTCACAACATTATCGAGGTAATTTTGCAGCTGCTCACAATCTTGTAACTTATTCATTACTCCGTACAGAATAACATAATTTGCGAAAAGCCTTATTTCTGATTCCACTTCTTTACACATATCATTGACATATATAAAAAAACATAAAGGTCCAATAATACTGCCTTGAGGAATTCCCCTCTTAATTATTACAGGGACAGACAAAGCCTCACCTACTCTAATTCTCTGAGTTCTATTTTCTAGAAACAGAGCCACCCATTCAGTCACTCTTGTCAAGTCCAATTGCACTCATTTTTGCTAGTAGTCTCCCATGATCTACCCCCATCGAATGCCTTAGACAGGTCGATTGCGATACAGTCCAATTGACCTCCTGAATCCAGGATATCTGCTATATCTTGCTGGAATCCTACAAGTTGGGCTTCAGTGGAATAACCTTTCCTAAACCCAAACTGCCTTCTATCAAATCAGTTATTAATTTCGCAAACATGTCTTATATAATCAGAAAGAATGCTTTTCCAAAGCATGTCAAACTGACTGGCATGTACATTTCAGCTTTATGTCTATCACCCTTTTCCTTTATATACAGGAGCTACTATAGCAACTCTCCATTCATTTGGTCAAGTTCCTTCATGCAAACAATAATCAAACAAGTACTTCAGATATGGTACTATATCCCAACCCATTGTCTTTAGTGTTATTGTTGATCAGTTATATGAGTTTTCTATATTGTAGGCCTTCACATTTAGTTTTCTTTCATCTCTGTGATATTAGGGCGTCTTATACAATTATTTATAGTGTAGACTGTAGTTCCTTATTCTCCGACTTTACATACCGATTTTCATTAAATTTTATTTAACCATTTTCTCGTGACTCTTCGCTGATATGGACTTAATAACAAAAATCAAAATTCATGAATATCTCTGTGATCATAACCGATACGACCGGGCGAGTTGGCCGTGCGCGTAGAGGCGCGCGGCTGTGAGAGCTTGCATCCGGGAGATAGTAGGTTCGAATCCCACTATCGGCAGCCCTGAAGATGGTTTTCAGTGGTTTCCCATTTTCACACCAGGCAAATGCTGGGGCTGTACCTTAATTAAGGCCACGGCCGCTTCCTTCCAACTCCTAGGCCTTTCCTATCCCATCGTCGCCATAAGACCTATCTGTGTCGGTGCGACGTAAAGCCCCTAGCAAAAAAAAATAACCGATACGGTAATAATGTATAAGACTTACGTGATCGGAAATTTAATACTATATAACTTTAGCAAAGCAAAGTCAATCAAGGTCATCTCCGTACAGGCCATGAAGGTCCTTGGAGGGGTGGAAGGTAAAGGCTTCCACCATTCGTAACCTCGGCACGTGATGGGGTGGAGTGGTTAGCTCTACGCCCGGCCGCCTTTGCACCCAGGAATTAACCCGGTACTCATTTTTGGGGTGCCATATGCACCTCCGGAAGTAGAAATATAGTTTCTTAAATTTTACGACTTCCTGACGGGGATTCGAACCCATGTCCTTCCGGGCGAACCGAGCACGCCTTTACCGCCTAGACCAGGCAGCCCCTTATATAACTTTAGTTATGTAGTATTTATGCTGATGATGATGATGCTTGTTGTTTTAAGGGGCCTAACATCGAAGATCATCGGCCCGTAGTATTTATCGATACGACCACTAGTAACATAAATACTTGAGAACTAGCCCTGTTTTAGGGCGTTTTGGTGGTGGTTCGTAATGTGTTGTGTGAATATGAAGAGGAATATGCTGGGCCAAACACAAAACACCCAGCTCCCGAGATAGAACAATTAACTAGAAGCAATTAAAATACCCTACCCGGACGGAAATTGAACTCAGAATACTATGAGCCGAAGGCGTCAGTGTTGACCATTCAACCAAGAAGCGCGGTGATGATAATTTTTCAGGTCGTCATTGTCTTTTGAATTCGTTATTGGATGTATATGTCATGAGCTGGTGCTGAGTAGGCGACTATAACGCGATTTCGAAGCTCCGATCTCTCTATCAAATTGCATCGCATCAACACAGTAAATTAGATTGGATTAGAAGCAAACGGATGGACTTGACGATCTCTTCTATGTTCTTCCTATTGTCTTGGGCTTAATGACAACTCATTCCAACATCACTTGCCATTCTGTTTCTGAGGGTAATGTTCGGCTATCCATCTAATGTTCTGATGGCCTTTTCAGTGTTCTTCTGGTGCCTGGCTTACCGTACCGTGCTATCCTTCTGTCATACATTCTCATTTCTGCTGTACACAAGTCCTGGGCTCCAACTTTTTTTCTTAAGTGTGTGTGTGTGTGTCTAACGCTCGTCTCGTTTCTCTACGGGGTCGGGAATGAATCTTCGTAGGGAGTTTTTACGACCGGATGCCCTCACTGACGTTAACATCAGCAGATGAGTTAATGAGATGAAATGAATGACGTGATATATGAGAGGCGGAGTACATTCTTTCGGTAAGTGTGTGTTCGGAATTTTGTCTTCAAAAGTGCCTCTCAAGATATTTCTGAGGACCTTCATTTCCGCCGTTAGGGTTAGGGTTAGGGTTGATATGTCAATATTTTCAAACTTAGATATTATTTCAAGAAATGTTGATTTTTTATTTTAAAGAAGTAGAAAAATTATTTAGCCTAATATTTAAAATTTAACTTTATTTAATTTCGTTGTGCAAACCATAGAATTGTGGGATTTATGACACACTGTATGAAATGCTAATGTTGTCCCTTTTGCCAGAACTTCATGGTCGGTGGAAAAACATTTAGAGGAAAAACGAATCAATGTTGTGTGATACAGCAGGTGGATCTTTTTTAAAATGCTTTTCGCTATTGATATTGTTTCTCAAGATCACCAGCATCCTTATATCCAACTGTCACAAAACAACTTAGTCTCACTATAATTACGCCCAACTTAACACGACTAATTTTTGCCTCAGTTTGTCAGACAATTTACCTTATTTATTTTTCGAGTTTCACTTTCACCCCCTAAAGTTTTAGACATAGGCCTATTAGTATTATTACTCTATTTGAAGATATTGCAAGAAATTTGAAACCGAGCTCGATAGCTGCAGTCGCTTAAGTGCGGCCAATATCCAGTATTCGGGAGATAGTGGGTTCGAACCCCACTGTCGGCAGCCCTGAAGATGGTTTTCCGTAGTGTCCCATTTTCACACCAGGCAAATGCTGGGGCTGTACTTTAATTAAGGCCACGAACGCTTCCTTCCCATTCCTAGGCCTTTCCAGTCCCGTCGTCGCCATAAGACTTATCTGTGTCGGTGCGACGTAAAACAAATAGCAAAAGATAATAATAATAATTGAAAACTAGGAATCGGATAATAGTACCACAAGGAGGAAAGCCACTATAAATTGTACTTTTCCATTAGTATACGAACGCACACGGAGCAAATCAGTGAGGGATTGATGTCATGTGAAATGTGAATCGTCCGCCAGGAGCTCGACATAAGAATTAATTTCGGAGCATATTTTCAACTTTTTAACTTAAAAACGCACAATAAACACAAGTATTTCCATTTAATGTCGGACAATTAAACATTAATTTCCGCGGACGTACAGAGAAATGAAAGAAAATAGGACATGTATGGCAAATGTCGGACGGATGGCAACCCTACCGTCAGCTTCTGGCTCCAGCCGCGTAGGTCATAACTGGCCGGATACAGGTTTCCTGCTCGTATATTTCATTCTTAGTTTCTCGGGCCATCCACCTGCTTGTCGTTCCAAATGGCAACTCCGAAATACTTCGACACAACATCTTTTCAGTTTCTAACTTCAGCACTTCTATTTTGGCATTAGGAAACACCAACTCCAAAGTACTTGAAACGAAATAAGTTGTTCCACTCTTTTGTTGTTAACGATTGCTGTTTTTGTTTTCATATAAATTCTGCGGTCTAGGTCAGGATCGAACCAGCGATTTTGGGCACGTAAAGACAGTTTCTCTAAACCACCCGCCATGCGGCGCTGGCACTAAATTATCATAGACAGGTCTGAAAGTAATCAATAGTTTAGAAAAGAGGGATCTGTATTGAAATGTGAATTTCCTGTCGAAAGCGTTAATCGATGCTGTATCTCCTCTCACAGTATCCAGTGAAACCACTTGAGATAAGAATACGGCATTTAATTATAAAATGACCTTGCTCACTCTCCACTGGAAACAGCCATCAAACTCAACTAATTAAACAGCAAATTAGGTAACGATAGAAGGAATCAGTGTCCGATGAAGCAGACATGATTGGTCATTTGACACGGTAATTGCTTACCGGTGTAATATAAGTGGCATCTGGTGACGAGGGACGGGAGGATCTTCCTCTTTACTGATCACCTACACACACACATCTGACATCCGAGGAAGCGCTTTAAATGATTGCTGGCAAGAGGGAGAATGGTGAACGGGGTTTCAAGAGAACGTCGACAGTGTTTAAAAACTTTGTACATGTTTTAGGGGTTAGCACTTCCTGACTGAGGGATGTCTTAAGTGAGGTCTGTTTGGTTTACGCGGAAGCGAGTAGAAGTTTCCCCAACAGGATTGTAAGTATGGTGAATGAAATCGAATCAACTTGTAGCAAAGGTATTGCTGTTGGCTGGCAGCAGTGTCAGTGCTATCAGTAGCGGCGAATTGTGAAGAAATATTACATTTTTGTTCCATTCAGCTGGCTGAAAGTAGGAATTAAAACTCCAGAAAACATACAAACACACATGGTCACATTATAATAAGAAAAGCATGTCAAGACAGGCCAAACATAGACACTACAAAACAGTCTTATTACCAGAAGCATTGTATGCGTCAGAAACGACCACAATTGAAGCATCAGGTATCACAGAGACAAAACGTAAAATACTGAAAATATTTGGACCAATACATAGAGATGGCATATGGATGAAACGCCCTACCGAAGAGCTGTACCAACACACTGACAGACTCACAGACGGTTACGTGCCAGATGCGACCGTGCCGGATGCGACCCGGCCATTATCGTGCCAATAGCGACCGAGCGGATATGCACCGTGCCGCATGCGACCCATCAATCACTTACAATTGATCTGCATTAAGGGCTGTCACCAAGTGGCAGATTGCTTATCAGTAGCTAACTTGGTCTTATCTAAAATAAATGTCTGACACCGTTGTTAGCAGGTTCGAGTGCCTTTGGTCGAAAGAAAAATATGATAATGTTGCTGGCTTTACGTCCCAGTAATTACTTTTATGGTTTAAGGAGACGCCGAGGTGCCGGAGTTTAGTACCGCAGGACTTATTTTACGTGCCAGTAAATCCACCGACACAAAGCTGACGTATTTGAGCGCCTTCAAATCCCACCAGACTGAGCCAGGATCGAACCTGCCAAGTTGGAGTCGGAAGACCAGCATCTCAACCGTCTGAGCCGTCGAGCCACTTAGCCCGGATGAAAAAAATTTCACCATGAGAATGTAGGCCGGGAGGGTAGGAAAGTTGGTGTATACAATTTGTAATCACTAGATTGCGTACCAAAAGCCTGGATTCAAATCTAAACTTCTTCGCAGTGTTCCAATGAAGTGAGGGAATATGATGCTATTGATGGTGATTCGGCCGTCGGATAGGGACGTAAAACATTGAGCAGACCCTTTGGTATTATTCGAGAGGAGTAGGGTACGTGCCGACACCGGGTTTCATCTTTCCCTACCTCATTATCATAATCTCACATCCAGACGTGCAGGCCTCCCATGTGCGTCAGGTAGAAAGACCTGCACCAGGCAAGCCGAACACGTCCTCGCACACTCCCGGCACTAATAGGACACGATAAGTAAGTAGGCCTAAGTCGTAAATAATTTCAGAGAATTAGGATCTTCTTTTTTTGCTAGTGGTATAACGTCGCACCGACACAGACAGGTTTTAAGGCGACGATGTCCGACTCGTTGGCTGAATGGTCAGCATACTGGCCTTCGGTTCAGAGGGTCCCGGGTTCGATTCCCGGCCGGGTCGGGGATTTTAACCTTATTGGTTAATTCCAATGGCCCGGGGGCTGGGTGTTTGTGCTGTCCCCAACATCCCTGCAACTCACACACCACACATTACACTATCCTCCACCACAATAACACGCAGTTCCCTACATATGGCAGATACCGCCCACCGTCATCGGAGGGTCTGCCTTACAAGGGCTGAACTCGGCTAGAAATAGCCACACGAAATTATATATATTATAGGCGACGATGGGATAGGAAAGGGCTAAGAGTGGGAAGGAAGCGGCCTTGTCCTTGATTAAAGTACACATCGACTTTCACATTTGCCTGATGTGAAAATGGGAAACCACGGAAAACCATCTTCAGGGCTGCCGACAGTGGGATTCGAACCCACTTTCTCCCGGATGCCAGCTCACAGCTGCGCGCTCCTAACCGCACAGCCAACTCGCCCGGTAGGAAATTTATTGAACATCTCCCTTGGTAAATTATTCCAATCCCTAACTCCTCGTCCTATAAACGAATATTTGCCGCAATATGTCGTCTTGAGTTCTAACTTTATCTTTATATTGTGATCTCTTTTACTTTTAAAAACACCACTCAAGCGTATTCGTCTACTAATGTCATTCTACGCCATCTCACCACTGACAGCTCGGAATATCCCGCTTAGTCGAGCAGCTCGTCTTCTTACTTCTAAGTCTTCCTAGCCCAAGATTTGCAATATTTTCGCAACGCTACTCGTGTGTTTTGTTACCAAACATTATCGATTGTTTTCTGAAAGGGATTCAAACTTCATTTCGGAGTCCCCGGTATAGCGTAATTAGATTCTGCTACAAATTTAGATATGACTAGCTAATGTACCCGTGCTTCGCTACGGAATTCTACATTGTATTCAGAATTCTAGGTTAAATACTCTACACGTTGTGAATAAGATTATATTAAACTATATAGCTCTTAAAGTTATTCAGAAAAGCGACTAGCATGTCACCATAGGCCCTACGTATTTTCGCATGTGAAGACTTGGTTAGGAAATTATAATGGCAGGTCCTCTTGCCTACTGTCAGTCACAATCAACTTGGTAAGTTTTCATTATGATGGTAGGCCCACTTGCCTACTGCCAGTCAGTGGAGTTGGGCAGTTTGATGATAATGGCAGGCACTCACTCTCTACCTGTCTTTTTACATCATCAGAAAGACTGTCTTTGTGGTTTTGCCAACTGAAATCATCATAGGTCATTACAATGAAGTCAACAGAAATGTCGCAGTTACAAGCAATGCTATCATAATTATGAAATACTCGATAAAATAGAAAACCGCTCATTTTCTCATTTTTAACAGTACTTTGATGCCGATCTAACAGTCCAAAGTTTCCGACCTGGAATGACCAGGCCGCAGACAGCCGTGAACAATCCTCTGCCATTATTCCTTTAAGTGTGCACACTGCTCATTCCAATCAGTGCCACAGAGAAGGAATCAAATGCGTGGAGTACTATGAGTAACCAGTATGTTACGTACCAGTAGTACCAGAAAATCGATGAACCAGAGGAAAGTCATGCTGAAGAAGAAAGTTACCGGTATCTAACTCCACATTCCCCTGTGGAGGAGGGCGGTAGAATTACACCCACGGTATCCCCTGCGTGTCGTAAGGGGCTCTCAACGTGGGAGCGTGGGTTAGTGACCACGGGGCACTGAGTTGAGTCCTAGCACTGCTTCCACTTACTTGTGCCAGGCTCCTCATTTTCATCTATCCTATCCGACTTTCCTTGGTCAAATCTTGTTCTGTTCCAACCCCGACGGGATTAGAACATTCTAGGCCTAGAGAGTCGTTCGTTTTCACGCCCTTCGTGGCTCTTGTCTTTCTTTCGCTGATATCTTCCTTTTTCGCAGTGTCGGATTCCTTCCATTTTTCTCCCTGATTAGTGTTAAATAAAGGATGGTCACCTAGTTGCACTTCCTCTTAAAACAACAATCACCACCACCACCACATTAACACGTAGCATTTCTCCTCTAATGGTTGGCGTCAAGAAAAGCATCCAGCCGTAAAAGAATAACAAATCTGCTACACACCCTGACCCGCAGTAAGAACCGGATAGAGTGGGGAGTAATAGAAACGAGCCCAGTGGCATTACTGCTCGCTTCTCACCAAGGCAGTCCGGGTTTGATTGCCGGCCAATATTTGTGGGATTTACGAAATGAAATACCACGCCCATTTCCTGGAGATGAAAAATGGGAAACCACGAGAAATAATTTTCGAGGATGACCGACGGGGTATTCGAACCCAGCAGCCTACCGAAGTAGCTGTAACTAGTCGTCCGGCAACGCACTGACCTAACCTGCTTGGTACCTTCTCCCAGACATGGAGGCGCAACTCCATATATGGAGATATTTTAGGAAAATACTGTTTATTTGTTAATGGCTTTACGTCTCACCGACACAGATAGGTCTTATGGCGACAATGGGATAGGAAAGGCCTAGGAGTTGGAGGGAAGCGGCCGTGGCCTTAATTAAGGTACAGCCCCAGCATTTTCCTGGTGTGAAAATGGGAAACCACGGAAAACCATCTTCAGGGCTGCCGACAGTGGGATTCGAACCCACTATCTCCCGGATGCAAGCTCACAGCCGCGCGCCTCTAACCGCATGGCCAACTCGCCCGGTGGGAAAAGACCTAAACGCATCACCATATTTCGTGTTGCAAAACGAGTTTCCCCCAGAAGTGTTATGTACAGTAGGGGCAGTAGCTGCTTATAAGACTTTTTGAAATTACATTGCACTTCGTTTAGCTTACCTTATCTTGGGTGATGACACAACTTATCAAATGACAATTTGCTTGTCAACGCCGGTCGCATCCTGTCAACGCCGGTCGCATCCGGCACGGTTACAGATTATGCGGTCGCTAGTGGCACGGGTCGCATGCGGCACGGTCGCATCTGGCACGCCACCTCACAGACATGATCAGAAAAGGCAGACTAACTTTCTATGGGCACATACAGAGAATGGATAACAGACTTACAAAGAAAATCTTTGATGTAGTAAACAGTTGTAGCAAGAAAACAAATTGGTATCATGAAATAGAGGAAGACTTAATGCAGATGGGGATCAACAGGCAAATAATGGGAAACAGAAAAGAATTCAGAAACAAAATTAGGAATACAAAATTTATAGTAAATGAGAAGAAGAAGACAGGAACATTGTGGACAGAACAAAGGAAACAGGAGCACAGCCAAAGGATGGAGAGATTTAGGGAAGAGGAAGAAGGGAAAGAAGTGCAAATTGTGTCATCATGTGATATTCGAGTTCAAACATTGTCCATAAGGGAAAAAATGATATTATTAATACTAATACTAATACTAATACTAATACTAATACTAATACTAATACTAATACTAATACTAATGGTGCATTGTATCTGTATAGGCTTGGTGGTAACCTAATGAGGATAAAATGAATGGCAAATATATCATAAACACCCAGTCCCCAAGCCAGGGGAATTAACAGTGTGAGGGGTTTGATTCTGAAAATTGAATCGGGGCTATCGGACCAAAGGGAGCATTCTATCCATTTTGCCACAAAGCCGGGCTTTAATTTGCTAAACTTTAGGCTACTATCTCCACTGATCGGGTGTTGCATTAGTAGTGGCAGAGGCCGGGGCGGTGGCAGTGGCTTGTGAAGCAGCCTTGACAACACAGCAGGCTTCTCCGTTGGCTATTGGCTGCAGCTGAAAACGCTTAAGGCTTGACGTTCACTAAACCAACTACCGAAAAGGGGTAACTTAAGTCTAGTGATAGCCCACGTCGTGATCCCAACATACACCACTGCCACTGCCAATGCAACACCCTACCCAGGGGTAGAAACTCTCTAGGATGATGCCTCCATTTCCTGACTAAACATCCGACTAACTGAGGTGGGTAGAGAAGTGGGTTAAGTTGTCGCGGGTAAGTCTAAAAGTCGAAGTTTAAACTTATCTCTAAGTATCATGACAGGAATAATGGAGGTTTATATCGAATGAGAAACACTAATATGGGGTAAGATAGGTTTATTGCATAAAATAATACGAACCATTCTAAAATTCACAAAGCAAAAATCAAATTAAAACGGCTGAAATGGGCATCGAAATGAAATTAAATTCAACAAATTAAAAAAAAATTATCTACGCAAAAACAAAACAAAATGAGAAGATGTAAATTCAATTACAAAATTAAATACTGAGAAGTTTCATTATAAATCTAGGTGATAGTCCGAAGTCCCTGTTCACACGGAGTAACACTGTCGTATGAATCACAAGTTAACGAAGTTGTTTAACTTCGGGAAGGTTGCCGCGATAAGCGCATCTAGACGTGATCTAATTCCGGACGTAGTGGGACATGACGACATGAAATACGAAAAATACTAGTGGCATTTCCCTACTCTATATTTACAAGCTAAAATAATCAAAGTATTTACACTGGATCAGGTGGGTGAAAAACTTAAAAACTACACTGACTCGACCTGTGAAACGCGGTTCACCAAAGATCTAGTCGGAATTAGATTAACCTTAATCATCAACTCAGTACTCTGGCTGTTCCCCATTAATCAACAAGACATAAAACTAAAATCACAATGAAATCACACAAATACACAATCCTGTAAAAGAACAAACAACATAATTCAATAAACAACGGGCAACAATCCCGTCCCTCTTAATGCATCTGAGCGCAGGCTAGTGCCCTTCGTCAACTACAGATTTCCTGCTTAGCAATCAGCTGAAAGAATATTAAAACACAAGACCATGGGCGCCCGTATGACAGTTTCTAGAGGTGGGCCCAGACCTGGGGGTACTTAGTAATTTTAATATTTTGGAAGATAAATGGCGGTTTCTATTCTGCGGTAAAATAACCCACGGTATCCCTTGCCTGTTGGTGGGGGGCGGTACTACCGCTTTTACATAATACTGACTTTTAAATCATTTTCCTGAAAGGAAAACACGTGACTACACTAGATTTTTGCCTTTCCCTGAGAGCTAGAGGGGGGCCGCGGGCCTGCCTTGCCCCCCGGGTATGGGCGCCCTTGCACAAGACAACATCACGGAAACTGCTCATCGCTTCACAACAATGGTATAATTTTGGCTGATAAACTGACCCACATAGCGAGCTAATATTTCAACAACCGCTCGGAAACTCGCATTCAGACGTACACATTGCCGGCATGCTAGCACATTCCTCAACACATATGTAATAATCTCTTGTCCTGACATTTACTTCACGGCATCTCTAATTCTCAACAATAATCCATAGTAAAATCACAGGCCGATTCTAGCTTCATATTGAACCCTTGAACTTACCATTCCATCGTTGGTCGGCCACGGCTGCTATAGTAGAACAATTTAGAACTCTTAAATCTTGGGTCGTTGCGGGAATAAATTCGGTCACGATCTTAACCAAACGATGGGGTTCAGAAGAAAGCCTAACTACTTGAAATGAGGAGCAAAAATGTGCTTACTAACTTTTATTAAACTGAAAGAGCACGATAACATCGTTAATTTAATATGCATTCTTGCCACAAAAATATAAAAAAAATTTAATTATTGATTTTTGAAAAGTTCCAAACACAGTCACATTACATAACGTCACTTCGTTTCCTCCAATGTCGAAGAGTTCCTTCAGAGAAGCTAATATGTTAGTGGACAGCGAAACTGAAAATCTGAAAAAAAAGGAAGACCTGAAAACCGGGCGCCTATTTTCCAAACGAGAACTGAGAGTTAATCCACACGATCCGTGGAAAATCTGACTTTCAACAAGTAGAACGCCTGATTTTCTCTTAATTAAGGTTATCCACCAGTCAAATACCCTTCACGGATACGGAACATCCGCCGAATGGACCCTTAATCGAACCAAACTGACTATCAGTTGCTTTGGATAGGTTGCGAAATATTATGGGAAAGCATGGTGTTCACTACAAGTTAATGGCATCATTCACAATTGAAATAAAATTCCACCATGTATTTGTCATTCATGACACCCTTAAGTGATAAGGTAGTCCCGATGCTAAACGTGCATCACCCCAAACAACTGTTCGGAAGGAACCAACAACAACATGATCCGGGAGGATCTTACGTTAAGTCGTTCTAAAGGAACAAAACTGCGAAATGCAGGAAACACTTACTAATCATGCATTTGGAAGAAATGCCAAACACTGAAGTTAATCAAAAAGTGAAAAGTCACTTGAAAATATTATTATTGAACCGATTTTCAGGTTAGAAATGGGTTTATTATGCTTAATAAATTTACCAGTCCACGCTAAAATTTACTACAAATTTAAGGAATTCTTTCCCTTGACAACAATGCTACCAGTACAGATCTCTCTATTTACTGTCTGTCCCAACACACTACTGGTAAAGTGATTACTTACTTATTCTAACTATGAATACGAATGAAAATACGACAAGATTAAAATATAAAATAAAATTACTGGCTGACGAATCGAAACCGCATTCGCAACTCAAGTCTCATTCTAAAATACTGAGTGTCAATAATGCACACTATCAATGAAAACGGACGTCAAGACAAGGAAACAATAAAGTCCGTAAAAAAAAATAAATTAACATCTCGAAGTCATACAGCTTAACACGCACGAAGAAACACAGTAAAAATATAATCTAGATCGGGTCGATGTCCCACACTTGGACAGCCCTCGTTTGTCAACAGCAGTCCCGTTATCTCAATGAGAGCTTCGCATAGACCCTCTACAATAAATCATATCGCACTGTAATGGCTACCTTCAACCAGGCCACTTCACAAAAGAAACAACATAAAAAAAATCTAAACTGAGACTTGAGTGTGTACAGCTACCATCCCAGACCTATCGTCGGGCTCACTTGAAATCTGTACACCCTAAACCTAATCAGTATATACATGATGCCTTCCAAGTCCTATCGTCGGGCGTGACCTAGGACGTCTCATCATCAATGACTCCAAGAATAAACACGTGACGTCCTAAATCTATCGTTGGGCGTCAAAGTGGGTCGTACTGCGTCTCCCTTAACATATCAGGCGAAATGCAATTCTCAAACAACTCCAACAATATCACTGAATCTGGTCAGACAAAATACGCACGACGGAACCAACGTCTCTATTATCAACTGAATGCAAGTCGAAATACAGCAAGTGTCTACCTCTCGAAAAGTACAGTAAGTGTCTACATCATTATAATATGTGAACTCAAAAAAAATAAATAAACGTGACGAACGGTTCTCCACCTCGAACGCAATCTCAGCCTGTGCACTGACGTGTTAGGGAGGCAAATGAAAATTCCCAACACACGGGTACCCTTTTAGTGGACGCCTTCAAAATAATAATCATCACCATCGCATTCGAAATTCTCAGATCGCCTATCATCAACTCCAACCATCTTATCCATGACCTCTCCAATGAACAAATTAAATATAACCCAACCGTGTGTCCAAAGTGCTCTGTGATCCTGGAGATCGTTCATTATCTTATCATCCATGCGGGCTTTTCGTAACAAAAATCACTGGATGTTTACTACCCAGACTTAACATTTACCAGAGTCGTTTTCACTTGGAATCTTTCTATAAATTCACACCATAGTCGTCTCAAATTCGGATTGATTGCGGAAAACAGTACAGCCTGTTTCACACAGCCTGTTTCTAAATACTTCCTCTACAAAAATACAACTTGTCTCAACACACTTTCTCCTCGCTTTATCCCAGCGGCATTACTTCCATCTCATCTCCACGTACGTATAAATCCATCGCTTTCAATCCCTTTTCCTTCACGACCCTTTTTCATACTTCGATCCCCTGATGAAAACGACAACCAGCATTGAACACATCTCTTACCTTACTATTATTAAGACTTCCGGACCTCAAGAATCCAAGAGCACACATCGACCTTTCGCAATTCAAGTATACACGATGTCTCACAATTTCCTTCCCATTAGCGACTGTGACTCTAATAAATTTTATTGACATTATCTAAATATGCCTACGATCCTTGTAAAAATAACTGGTTAAATGTAATTTAACAGAGAGGAATTTCCTTATCCCGTGGTAAACATTATTATTATTATTATTATTATTATTATTATTATTATTATTATTATTGACCAACATTTCTGAATGCAACTGACATCTGAAATTACAATATTCGCCACGACAAATTTACACTTATAACGTTCACAAATCCGCACTTTGAATGATATCTCATCTCAACACAAAATTTTAAGCGTCGCATTTTACCGTTCTTGACATGAACTTTACACACTGAAAAACTTCACACGCTGACCAAAATTTACAACGCCTTTCGCCTGATAATTACGCATATCACCCGACAATCATCTGGAAATTTTGTTAGGACAGACAGTAATTAACTAACTAACTACAACATAATGTAAAATAGACAGACCTGCACATTGGTGACATTCTCAGCATTCTGATTACATCATCTCCAGCAACCTCGCACTTAGCCACTCATTTTCACAGACAACATTTTCATTTTCAACATTTCACTCATCCAAACACTACCCTTCACACACACACGAGATTTAAATTACCATAAATAATGCACTCTCTTTGTAACTTGCACCACGAACTTCCCTCGTTCTGCATTCGACTCTAACTGCCTGATGCGCTTCCCAGAGTGGTTTCTCTCCCCGTTGTTTCAACAAGAACAGGTGTTCGGCCGATAAGGGAGTAGAACTATTTTGAATCGCTTCCCCCAGACCTTCTTCACTTACAAGAGTACAGGAAATGATAAAAATAAAATCTGCTGTGTAATTTTCAACCAGCCTACACCTTCCCAGTTCGTCTGCAAACGTTCACAGCTTCTCCAATCACTTTTCTTCTTAACTAATATATGGACTTTAGCCACGAACATGTATTGAATTATTGTCGGTCAATCTGGCGCGAAATTCTAATGACGACGGGCACGAGCTCCCGCGGCTTCAAGTTCCAGATCGACACTGAAAAAATCTACGGTGGGGGGTTTCTTTTATAATTTCCGGAAGGACGCTATCCCCTCTATGAGGCTTGGTTGTGAAATCTGCCAAATTTGCTTCTAATAGACCAATTTTGATAAGATTTGTCCCAGAACTCCGGACAGACTTGCACTTATGTTAGGTGTTAATTTTATAATTTTCCTACACTCACAACAGGAGGAATAAATTGTTTCTGCCCTTGCGTTTCGCGCGTTTTCTTCTGCCCACGACCTTGGCACGTGTAACTAGCTCGCTGTTCCCACGCTAACACACACTTAGGCTTAACTGCATCTAAAATTGTCCCTGGTGTCACTACCTTCACAGAGGGTGTATGAATAATTTTGCTTATTTATTTCTTCCTTTACTATCTTGTCAAAATCCCTCGTTGTGCAGAATTCATTAATTTAGAAAATTGTCGGGCACTCGAGTTCCACCGAGGTGTCCCGGCAATCCACGAGCTCGCCTTGCGGGAACCTTCCCACGCAACATCGGGCTCTTGGGAGCGCAAAATGGCTGCCCTCAAACATACAGTAGTTTCTGAATACCAAATAAATATTTGGGAAAAATAAAAATTTTTCTCGCCGTAGAATTATGGGTTCATAATCCACCTACAACCACGAAATGTTTACCCAGAAAGGGGAAATATTTAAACAGATATATTCCTTCAAAATTCTAAATTGTACATGGGAATTTTGATACAAATGAACCATGATTCTACGTAAAATTTTCCAGCCGATCTCACTCTTGACGTAGGGCTCTGTTACTTTCACGTATTTCCCTGTTTTCTTCTTCCAACAATAGGATTGCGTTACAGATGTCATCAATAAAATCTTCTCTTAAGAATGAACATTGTAAACATTCAGCGTCTTCCTCTTCTTTACTCCCACTGCTTGCCTGTCCTTGGAGTGGTGCCTCGACCTGTCTTTCTCTCGACGTGACGATCATATTTACGGGTTGTACTTCTTCTTCTTCTTCTTCTTCGGTGACCATTTCCCCAGCTGGTAAGACTGCGTCATCCTGTAGTGGAATTCTTTCTTCGGCTCTATGATAGACCTTTAAGTTGGCTGCATCATCATTGAATTGGGGGTTGCTCGGAGTCTGTTTCTTGATGTTACTGATGTTATGTGCGTCATTCGATGGTCTCTGCCGCCTGCCTCTCTCTCTCTCTCTCTCTATACCTGCTATCTGCATTTCACTGAAAGGGCTCTCCGACATATCTTTCCTTTATCAAAGAAACAATGTTGACGGGCTGTAACATCTACCCACAATAATGGCGCTTTCTCTGTGTATCCATCAGCTGTCCTCCATCTACGTTCTTCAGATATCTTGGCCTCCAGGACATCTTCCATCAGATCCTCAAAGAATTCCTTTACAGTTAGGTGCGGGTCTTCCTTCAATTGGCAAAACTGGTCCTGATATCTCCCAGTCACATTAAAGACGTTCGTGATCCTTAAGTTTTGAGATTTTCTCGCCTCAACGTACACATTCTGGCCTGTAGCCTTTGCGTCATTCCCAACTTTCAATTGACTACCAAGGTCTAGATTATGATCCTCCATAGCTTGACTCAGATTTCCAACCATCTTTGGTTGCCTGTCCGCTGTACGGATCTCATTACTAACTTCACTCTCCTTGAGTTTGACCTTCTCGTCCGTCTGCTCCTGGGCTAAGGTATTCACTCTTGAATCCTGTTCACAATTAATATCGACATCCTCGGACTCTTTGGTGTGGACGGTCATGACCCGTTCATCGTCACCTAAATCCCTTTCTACTTCCACTGCTCCCTCTTTGAATTCTGGACAACCAATCTCAGTCTCTGGAATCTGATTCTCAACTTTCACGTGTCTATCGGTCATTTCTTCTGAGCCTACCTTTGAATCATTATTATTTCTCTTGCAAACATTTCGTAACTCACCCACAATACTCTTCAAATCGTTAAAATTATCTTTCAGGCTAACCTTCAACTCATCTATCCCACTCTTTAAATCGTCATGACTTTCTTTCAAACTGGCTCGAAAAGCATCCATACTACTCCTAGTGTCTTTCAAACTAGACTGTACCTTCTCCCTAGTGTCTTTCAAGCTAACTACCGAACACTTACGCTGACCTATCATGTCATCCATTTTACTATTTAAGTTCTCATTATGAGCCTTCAGGTCCTTTCTCATCTCCTTAATAATCTCACCCCGATTCTTTATGATCTCCCGCATGCTCTCGTAATGCTCCTTCATGTCCTCCCTTAAATTCTCATTCTGGACTTTCATGTCCTCTATCATCTGCATCAACTTCTCCAAGGTCGCCTGACCTTCCATCTCACAATACCACAAAGAATACAATAATGAGTACGCTGGCTGTTGATGCAACCAGAATACTCCAAACTACTAGGGAAAGAATTCACTACCTACTGCGTTTTCACATACAAACGCTGTTATAATTTAATACCGAAACTGACAACATTCCAACAGTTGTCTTATAAAATTTTGTTTACATGGCTGGTATCACAAACTTGTTTAATAAAAAGAAAATTCTAAAGTTAATAAGTTACTCTGGATAAATATCCCAAATAGTTTCGCTTCCGTAAATTAATTAAACAAAGAACATGTTAACGCATAAACTTTGAATGTAATTCAGCGTTACCACTTCCAAAATTTATATTGGCAACATGACATAAGCTTCAATACAGCTTTAAATACTGGTTTCCTAAAATGCATTGTGACTGTTATTATTATTATTATCTACCAAGTAGTTACGCTCCTCATTAAACGTGTTAATATCTAGCACTCTCATTGGGCATAATTCGTTTAACTGTGGCTCAGCCATAGTTCTCACCCGCTTGTATTATTTATAATGTGGCTTAGGCCTCAACATTATTTTATATTTTTCTAACATTTATTTTCAATGGATAATTTCATTATCGTTATCGTGGCATCGTATCGTTATCGTGACTTTGGGCTCCTCATCGTTATCGTGACATTAAGGCCCCAAAGTTGATGGCGCCACTTCTACTGATCCACCAACGTATAACAATCCTACAATTGGTCATCGTTTCACTGATGTCAACCAACTTAACTTGTAGTTCTTCTCTCGATGTACTTAGGCCCTGTCTTAAGTGACTGAAGCCACCACGTTGGAAGCCACTTCTACTGAACCCTTGAACTTACCATTCCATCGTTGGTCGGCCACGGCTGCTATAGTAGAACAATTTAGAACTCTTAAATCTTGGGTCGTTGCGGGAATAAATTCGGTCACGATCTTAACCAAACGATGGGGTTCAGAAGAAAGCCTAACTACTTGAAATGAGGAGCAAAAATGTGCTTACTAACTTTTATTAAACTGAAAGAGCACGATAACATCGTTAATTTAATATGCATTCTTGCCACAAAAATATAAAAAAAATTTAATTATTGATTTTTGAAAAGTTCCAAACACAGTCACATTACATAACGTCACTTCGTTTCCTCCAATGTCGAAGAGTTGCTTCAGAGAAGCTAATATGTTAGTGGACAGCGAAACTGAAAATCTGAAAAAAAAGGAAGACCTGAAAACCGGGCGCCTATTTTCCAAACGAGAACTGAGAGTTAATCCACACGATCCGTGGAAAATCTGACTTTCAACAAGTAGAACGCCTGATTTTCTCTTAATTAAGGTTATCCACCAGTCAAATACCCTTCACGGATACGGAACATCCGCCGAATGGACCCTTAATCGAACCAAACTGACTATCAGTTGCTTTGGATAGGTTGCGAAATATTATGGGAAAGCATGGTGTTCACTACAAGTTAATGGCATCATTCACAATTGAAATAAAATTCCACCATGTATTTGTCATTCATGACACCCTTAAGTGATAAGGTAGTCCCGATGCTAAACGTGCATCACCCCAAACAACTGTTCGGAAGGAACCAACAACAACATGATCCGGGAGGATCTTACGTTAAGTCGTTCTAAAGGAACAAAACTGCGAAATGCAGGAAACACTTACTAATCATGCATTTGGAAGAAATGCCAAACACTGAAGTTAATCAAAAAGTGAAAAGTCACTTGAAAATATTATTATTGAACCGATTTTCAGGTTAGAAATGGGTTTATTATGCTTAATAAATTTACCAGTCCACGCTAAAATTTACTACAAATTTAAGGAATTCTTTCCCTTGACAACAATGCTACCAGTACAGATCTCTCTATTTACTGTCTGTCCCAACACACTACTGGTAAAGTGATTACTTACTTATTCTAACTATGAATACGAATGAAAATACGACAAGATTAAAATATAAAATAAAATTACTGGCTGACGAATCGAAACCGCATTCGCAACTCAAGTCTCATTCTAAAATACTGAGTGTCAATAATGCACACTATCAATGAAAACGGACGTCAAGACAAGGAAACAATAAAGTCCGTAAAAAAAATAAATTAACATCTCGAAGTCATACAGCTTAACACGCACGAAGAAACACAGTAAAAATATAATCTAGATCGGGTCGATGTCCCACACTTGGACAGCCCTCGTTTGTCAACAGCAGTCCCGTTATCTCAATGAGAGCTTCGCATAGACCCTCTACAATAAATCATATCGCACTGTAATGGCTACCTTCAACCAGGCCACTTCACAAAAGAAACAACATAAAAAAAATCTAAACTGAGACTTGAGTGTGTACAGCTACCATCCCAGACCTATCGTCGGGCTCACTTGAAATCTGTACACCCTAAACCTAATCAGTATATACATGATGCCTTCCAAGTCCTATCGTCGGGCGTGACCTAGGACGTCTCATCATCAATGACTCCAAGAATAAACACGTGACGTCCTAAATCTATCGTTGGGCGTCAAAGTGGGTCGTACTGCGTCTCCCTTAACATATCAGGCGAAATGCAATTCTCAAACAACTCCAACAATATCACTGAATCTGGTCAGACAAAATACGCACGACGGAACCAACGTCTCTATTATCAACTGAATGCAAGTCGAAATACAGCAAGTGTCTACCTCTCGAAAAGTACAGTAAGTGTCTACATCATTATAATATGTGAACTCAAAAAAAATAAATAAACGTGACGAACGGTTCTCCACCTCGAACGCAATCTCAGCCTGTGCACTGACGTGTTAGGGAGGCAAATGAAAATTCCCAACACACGGGTACCCTTTTAGTGGACGCCTTCAAAATAATAATCATCACCATCGCATTCGAAATTCTCAGATCGCCTATCATCAACTCCAACCATCTTATCCATGACCTCTCCAATGAACAAATTAAATATAACCCAACCGTGTGTCCAAAGTGCTCTGTGATCCTGGAGATCGTTCATTATCTTATCATCCATGCGGGCTTTTCGTAACAAAAATCACTGGATGTTTACTACCCAGACTTAACATTTACCAGAGTCGTTTTCACTTGGAATCTTTCTATAAATTCACACCATAGTCGTCTCAAATTCGGATTGATTGCGGAAAACAATACAGCCTGTTTCACACAGCCTGTTTCTAAATACTTCCTCTACAAAAATACAACTTGTCTCAACACACTTTCTCCTCGCTTTATCCCAGCGGCATTACTTCCATCTCATCTCCACGTACGTATAAATCCATCGCTTTCAATCCCTTTTCCTTCACGACCCTTTTTCATACTTCGATCCCCTGATGAAAACGACAACCAGCATTGAACACATCTCTTACCTTACTATTATTAAGACTTCCGGACCTCAAGAATCCAAGAGCACACATCGACCTTTCGCAATTCAAGTATACACGATGTCTCACAATTTCCTTCCCATTAGCGACTGTGACTCTAATAAATTTTATTGACATTATCTAAATATGCCTACGATCCTTGTAAAAATAACTGGTTAAATGTAATTTAACAGAGAGGAATTTCCTTATCCCGTGGTAAACATTATTATTATTATTATTATTATTATTATTATTATTATTATTATTGACCAACATTTCTGAATGCAACTGACATCTGAAATTACAATATTCGCCACGACAAATTTACACTTATAACGTTCACAAATCCGCACTTTGAATGATATCTCATCTCAACACAAAATTTTAAGCGTCGCATTTTACCGTTCTTGACATGAACTTTACACACTGAAAAACTTCACACGCTGACCAAAATTTACAACGCCTTTCGCCTGATAATTACGCATATCACCCGACAATCATCTGGAAATTTTGTTAGGACAGACAGTAATTAACTAACTAACTACAACATAATGTAAAATAGACAGACCTGCACATTGGTGACATTCTCAGCATTCTGATTACATCATCTCCAGCAACCTCGCACTTAGCCACTCATTTTCACAGACAACATTTTCATTTTCAACATTTCACTCATCCAAACACTACCCTTCACACACACACGAGATTTAAATTACCATAAATAATGCACTTTCTTTGTAACTTGCACCACGAACTTCCCTCGTTCTGCATTCGACTCTAACTGCCTGATGCGCTTCCCAGAGTGGTTTCTCTCCCCGTTGTTTCAACAAGAACAGGTGTTCGGCCGATAAGGGAGTAGAACTATTTTGAATCGCTTCCCCCAGACCTTCTTCACTTACAAGAGTACAGGAAATGATAAAAATAAAATCTGCTGTGTAATTTTCAACCAGCCTACACCTTCCCAGTTCGTCTGCAAACGTTCACAGCTTCTCCAATCACTTTTCTTCTTAACTAATATATGGACTTTAGCCACGAACATGTATTGAATTATTGTCGGTCAATCTGGCGCGAAATTCTAATGACGACGGGCACGAGCTCCCGCGGCTTCAAGTTCCAGATCGACACTGAAAAAATCTACGGTGGGGGGTTTCTTTTATAATTTCCGGAAGGACGCTATCCCCTCTATGAGGCTTGGTTGTGAAATCTGCCAAATTTGCTTCTAATAGACCAATTTTGATAAGATTTGTCCCAGAACTCCGGACAGACTTGCACTTATGTTAGGTGTTAATTTTATAATTTTCCTACACTCACAACAGGAGGAATAAATTGTTTCTGCCCTTGCGTTTCGCGCGTTTTCTTCTGCCCACGACCTTGGCACGTGTAACTAGCTCGCTGTTCCCACGCTAACACACACTTAGGCTTAACTGCATCTAAAATTGTCCCTGGTGTCACTACCTTCACAGAGGGTGTATGAATAATTTTGCTTATTTATTTCTTCCTTTACTATCTTGTCAAAATCCCTCGTTGTGCAGAATTCATTAATTTAGAAAATTGTCGGGCACTCGAGTTCCACCGAGGTGTCCCGGCAATCCACGAGCTCGCCTTGCGGGAACCTTCCCACGCAACATCGGGCTCTTGGGAGCGCAAAATGGCTGCCCTCAAACATACAGTAGTTTCTGAATACCAAATAAATATTTGGGAAAAATAAAAATTTTTCTCGCCGTAGAATTATGGGTTCAATATATCTCTAATAATATTTCCAGGCATGCACACTGCCCACATCATTGACTTCATATATATTTCAGCATGCATTAAATTCTCATATATATACTGTAATTCCATCAGCCTTTTCATTACAAATCAGGGTTCGATGCCCTGCCTAATCATTGTTCAAAACAGTTTCCAGTCCATTTCAAAAGAACCTGTTATAATCAACGGTGTACATGCAGCTCCACACGTCTCACAGCATCTGTAATTCATGCAGCAAGCAACCTATCTGTCGCTAACCTCTCAATATAAATTAAATAAAAATTTAGTCTCGACGCTATGAGTGTGTAACTCGGGATGTTGATGATTTCAGCTATCTAATCCTTCTCTCCACATCAAAAGAAAGAAACAGAAATAGCCTTAAACTAGATAACATGCATAATTCACACAAATAAGGTAAGACCTATCATTTACCCCGATATCCCATCTAACTAATTATAAAGTAAAAGAAAGACAAAGAAGCAAGTAGTGGAGACTTTGCATGTGCTGTGAGGAAGGGTAGCAGGTTTTTTTCATTTGCCAAGGTCATTGACACTGAGGTATGATTCTCCCGCTTGCCGCAGTCTATTTAGTGTCTATTCGTTTTTTTAGCGTCCGGCTCCATGGCTAAATGGTTAGCGTGTTGGCCTTTGGTAACAGGGGTTCCGGGTTCGATTCCCGGCAGGATTGGGAATTTTAACCATAATGGGTTAATTTTGCTGGCACAGGGGCTGGGTGTATGTGTCGTCTTCATCATCATTTCATCCTCATCACGATGCGCGGGTCAAATCAAAAGACCTGCATCTGGCGAGCCGAATTTGTCCTCTGACACTCCAGCACTAAAAGCCATACGCCATTTCATTTTCAGTTTCTTAGTGTGTAGTCAATTACATAAAGATTTTTAATTGTATAATTACGCCGTATGTTGAGTCCTCAGCCCTAAGGCTGGTTGGATCCTCAACAGCTCCGCCATCAGCTGTCATAGATGGCCGAGGTATCACTGAAGAGGCGTACTAGGGAAATGAAGAGTGAGGTAGTTTCCCGTTAGTTTCTCACAATTACGCCGTACGTCTATTTAATTATAAAACATGTGTAATATTGTTCCTTTGGTGAAAATTTTGTTGTATATTATTGAATCAAATATCAAAAAGTATTGTTACAGCATTTAAGTTTGTAAACTGTCAAACTTTACCTCTCTGTCGAAATTCGCTCAGAGAGCATCCAAAATCTTACCATTTTGTAGCTATTTTTTTTCTTTTTTTCTTTTTTTATGTATATTCCCATACCCCCTGCCCGATATATCCAATAAATCCGGGTACTTTTTGTTGTCTGTACTTTTGTTTGCCCCCCGTGGCCCCCGCCCCCTTCTAATTACCAATCGCTGCTACTGAACGGTATTCTCTAAGGTAGAAGTGAGCAAACGAAGGAAACTATCTTTACATTGATCTGTCTTCAGACCGACTTTACTGGACAGGACAGACATCTGGGTGAGCTGAGGATGTGTCTGTTAGGTCATCAGTCCAGAGGCAGATTGGATCCTCAAATAGCACAACCGAAGGTTATGAGATGAGTTACGAGTCACCCGCAGCAAACGATGGCTGCACCAAATTGGGGCGTACTAGGCTGGATGAGGAGTGATGTAGTTTTCCATTGTTTTCCTCAATGGACCAGAAAGTGCTATTGCAGAACAACTGACCCTACGAGCAACACTTTTCATAACAATCAGGAGCACTGGTCGCACTCCGAATGTCATTACTCATATTCCATATCCCAGCAGCTTCCACATTGTCACAGCCATGGATGAAACTGGGACTTTAGTGGAAGCTACATTTTGCTCCAGCCTGAGCCAAGAGACACATTGAAAATATCTTATTCATGTGTTTAGGGCTACCATATTTGAAAATGAAAGAACTTGGCGTAACTATAAGCTTGCATTCGGGAGATAGTGTGTTCGATCTCCACTGTCGGCAGCCATGAAGGTGGTTTTCCTCAATTTCTCATTTTCACATCCGGCAAATACTGTGGCTGTACCTTTGTTAAGGCCACGGTCGTTTCCTTTCCACTCCCAGTCCTTTCCTACCCCATCGTCGCCGTAAGACCTATTTGTGTCGGTGTGACGAAAAGCAACTTGTAAAATTAAAATCATTGTACACACGTTACTTTTCCCATGGTCTACACATTTATGCCCAAGGTAAATGTCATCAACCAAACTGGTGTGAACCTTTTGAAATGTGACAAAGCACATTATTAAAACGTATATCAGTGGTGTTTTCCCAAAATGCGGTAGTGTTAATGAAGCAACACATTATCCTCTTGAATTATTTGACTCTCTTCATCCTTCAGGCAGGCCAGTTTGTAAGTTAGACCTAAAACTTGGATGAGTCCTAATACTTCATCGCGTTTTAAATGCCAGAGCTGGTTATGGAACGAGATTGTCTGTGCTGAAGCTAGACAAAACGTCCATCTGTGCACTCTTGGAAAAACATGGGAAGTGCAACTGTTATTTATGAAATACTGTAAAGTACATTAAGATGTTCGCTTCCAAATAGTTAAAGCACAGCGGATAACTACAAATATTAACTGAGCCGAGCAGAAAATCAGTTGCTCGTATAGAGGATAGTGCTATTTTAGGTATCATTTTTTTCTTGGATAAAAACAGGAAGCATATGGGACACGTTATACTTAATGCTGTAGCTTCCCACAACAAACATTTCTCCATATTGTGGAGTGAGTGCAAGTTACGGTGTTATCCAGGTAGTTGGAGTGACTTTCTGGAACCAACATCTTAAGTTCAACAGTGGATCAAGGACCTGGACATTTAAATTTGATACGATGCCCTAAGATTCATGTTTCTTGTTTATGTTCAGATATATATAATTTTATGTATATGAGTAACATATCGCTATAGGCCTATATGGGCTAAATAAATTATATATATATATTGCAAGTTGCTTTACGTCGCACTGACACAGATAGGTCTTATGGCGACGATGGGATAGGAAGGGGCTAGGAGTGGGAAGGAAGCGGCCGTGGTCTTAATTAAGACACAGCCCCAGCATTTGCCTGGTATGCAAATGGGAAACCACGGAAAACCATCTTCAGGGATTAAATATTTAAAATATAGCGTAAAGTACTCGGTTCAGCCATTACCTGCACCGCTTTCCACAGACTACTGCATAATACGTCTATTGGGCCACACACAAGACCAATTCACCAAACTCTGAGTAGGCTATGACGAGCGGGGCTGAGTGGCTCAGACGGTTGAGGCCCTGGCCTTTTGATCCCAAATTAGCAGGTTCGATCCTGGCTCAGTCCGGTGGTATTTGAAGGTGCTCAAATACGTCAGCCTCGTGTCCGTCGATTTACTGGCACATAAAAGAACTCCTGCGGGACTTAATTTCGGCACCTCAGCGTCTCCGCGAACCGTAAAAGAGTACTTTATGGAACGTAAAGCACTATATTTATTATTATTAGTATGAGGCAACAATGACAGGAAGATCGTCATGCTTACCAACTTCGTCTCGTAGGAACTTCTGTGTGACATTGCTGTCTGGTAATAGTTTACTTTTATGAAAACCATGTTCGGGATTTTTGGCATCCCGGGGATAAGTTAACCGTGTCACAGGACTTATCGCCAAACTCAAGACGGTTGGTTACTCCACCCTAGATTTCTCTTCGACGGGAACTTTGTTCATGCAGGAAGGGCTACACTAGAGACAGACGAAATGTCCTTATCCCCACCCCCGGGTGAGTACAATGTATATTTATAGAACTCTGTTACAGTTAATACGCCCTGGTAACTCTTTAACCTTTTACATACGGTCGTGAGTGCCCGTGGCTATCAGATCTGAGAAAGAGCAGTAGCTGCACTGATTACGGTTGTACCACACAGAATATTTGCTCATATCCTCTCCGTAACCGGTTACCACGGCGATAATACCATCGACCAAGATTTCCTTGCCCGCAGATACGAAGAGAGCGATCGTGTTAACATTATTCCTTAGAAAGTCGTATCAAGAAGCAGCAGCAACTCTACTGCCGGTAGAAGAGCAATAAATCAAGCCGGTAATTATATGATGGAGTGTATCACGTTTTTAGACCGGCCTGAATCACTTTAGTGTGGAAAGTGTTGTTGAGTGATAGTCATTACAGCCCACCATTGGAGCTGGTACGTGGTGCCCTTGGGGAGAGATTGAGGCCGTTTCATTCCTATAAACATCTTCATACCTGTTTTCAAGACAATGGTTTGCGAAACTCTATTTTTCCATTGGATTATGATGTAGCTGTCACAGAGATACAACAATTGTTTATTTATGGTTTGGAACAATGTCATAATAATAACCTGACTAAAATGTCTATAACAAAAGATTTATGTCTCTGAATGCAAAAATCAAACACTATTGCACTGTCATGCGGTCAGAGGCTCTATATGCAGCGGAATGTCTCGCCATGAACAGAAAAGGCATGGTGGAGAAATTGAAGGCCAAGGAAAGAAAGATTTTGAGGAAAATCTTAGGTCCAGTCAAAGATAACGGAGAGTTTACGAGACGGCACAACCAGGAGTTGTACTCGCATATAGAGAAAATAACCGACGTGATGCGGAAAAGGAGGATTACTTTTTATGGATTCATGGCCCGAATGAAGTCAACACGGTTAACCAACTGCATTTTCACTTTCCTCCAAGAGAAAAAGGCAAAGGGTACAGAGGTACAGAAAGATCTGCGGGTGATTGGGATCTCATTTGAAGTTATCCAGGAGCGTGTCCCACTTAAGAAAAAACTCCAAGAACATCAGAGTTTCCAACCAAAGCCGAAGATGAAAACTGGAAAGGCATGGACGAAAGAGCGAAAGGAGAAACACCGTATACGAATGAAGGAATACTGGACCAACATTAAAGCTCAAGGGAAACAGTTGAAATGACGTGGTCCTTAGTTGGCCGAAACCAAACAAGAAGAAGAAGACGATACTATAACAAAAAGTATCTCCAAGCACACAAAACTAAGATATTATAATACAGTCATTAAACCAGAATGTATTAATGAATAAGAAAAAGTTAACTTTGAACAGGCAAGCAGACATTGGAAATATTGGGGAAAAGGTACGCAAAATCGTAAGAAAAATCTGGGCCCAAACCTCACCGACGGACAATACCGACTTAGAGGCAGATAGAAAATCAAACAATATACAAATATTCACAGTGACATTAGAAAATGCAAGGCTATAATTCCATAGACACGTCAAAAGAATGCATCCAAACCAATAGTCGAATTCTATGAAAACAGGAGTAAGGCCAAAACAGACGCAATGAAATGGATTGGCGAAAACAAAACCGATTTGAAACAGGCAGGAATTGCACCAGCAGATGTCCAAATCAGAAGAATCTTCGGATCCGAAATTCACAAATGGCAAGTTGACCAACAGGAAAGACCAGAGAAGTAGAGTGGAACAATCTGGTCTGAAGACAGAAAGGAAGCCAACAGTAAAAGAATGAAAGAAAAATAGGCACGAAGGAAGGCAAATGCATGCCTCTAAGTCATTTATAAACTACCTGAAAATGAAACAAGTTAATTAAAATAGAATTCATTTTCAAGTAGACCTATAATACTGTTACAATATGTTTCCTTTTCATGTACTTTGTAAATTTATTATTCTACTCAAAATTAGTTTTGGCCGACAGAAGAACCTAATAGTTGTAATTTATTATTATTATTATTATTAATTATTAATTATTAATTATGAATTATTATTATTATTATTAATTAATAATAATAATTAATAATTAATAATATTGATTTTACGTCCCACTAACTACTTTTTCGGTTTTCGTTGACGTCGAGGTGCCCGGAATTTTGTCCCGCAGGAGTTCTTTTATGTTACAGTAAATCTACCTATACGAGGCTGACGTATTTGAGCACCTTCAAAATCCATCAGACTGAGACAGGATCGAACCTGCCAAGTTGGGGTCAGAAGGCCAGGGCCTCAACCGTCTGAGCCACTCAGCCCGGCTATTATTATTATTATTATTATTATTATTATTATTATTATTATTATTATTATTATTATTATTATGTCCGACTCGTTGGCTGAACGGACAGCGTACTGGCCTTCGGTTCAGAGGGTCTCGGGTTCGATTCCTGGCCGGGTCGGGGATTTTAACCTTAATTGATTAATTCCAATGGCACGGGGGCTGGGTGTATGTGTTGTCTTCACCATCATTTCATCCTCAACACGACGCACAGGTCACCTACGGGAGTCAAATAGAAAGACCTGCATCTGGCGAGCCGAACCCTGCCTGGGATATCCCGGCACTAAAAGCCATACAACATTTCATTTCATTATTATTTCCCCATAGTTGTTTAATTATTCATCGAGAAAGCAATACATATCATGAAGGATAGATCATGAGGCATAAAAATGGTGAAAGGATACACTGCATCAGATATGCTGACGAGAATGTAATAGTAGCAGATTTGGAAAAAGAATCTAACAAAACATTACGAGTTCTATCTAAAACTCTCAAACAAAGCAAATTAAAAGTGTCTATGGAACGAAAGAACATTACCGACATCCAACCGAATATAAAGATTGATGGAAACAAAACTGTTCACGGTAAACAGTTCTGTTGTCTCGGAGGTATGATCACAGCAGATAACAGATGCTTGTTGAATGTGAAGAGTAGAATAGTTATGGCAAAAAATGCATTTATGGCAAAGGAAAGTATTCTTACTAGTAAGCATATCAACATAGAAGCCAGGAAATGTTTCATTTCTTTGGAGTACCCTGCTGTATGGAAGTAAAAGTTGGACATTGGGAAAACAGGAAAAGATTCGCCTTGAAACAACTGAGTGGAGGGTATAGAGGAAATATTACAAGAACGAGATGGACTGAAAAAGACATTTGAAAGTACTAAGAGGAGTCAAAGAGAATATTTGACTGTTAAAGAAGTGGAACAAAGGAAAATCAAGATTACAGGACATAACATTAGACACAACACTTTCTTCACCAATATATTTGAAGGCATAAAAAGCTAGAGGCCTGCCTAGGAAAAAAAAAAAACATTTGGTAGAAATCAAGGAAGGAATGGGATCCAGAAGTTAGGTGACGATGAAAAGAGCGGTGCTGGATAGAGTTCTGTACAATCTGCTTTTATGTCGCATCGACACAGATAAATCGTATGGTGACGATGGGATAGGAAAGGGTTAGGGGTGATAAGGAAGCAACCGTGGCCTTGTTTAGGTTACAGTCCCAGCATTTGACTGGTGTGAAAATGGAAACCAAGGAAAACCATCTTCAAGGCCGACAGTAGGATTCGAACCCAAGCTGTTAGCTACGTGACCCAAACTGCACAGTCATATGCTCGGTGCAAGACAGAGATGAATGGTTGTATCGACAAGGCATTGTCTTTAGGAAATGAATTAATGAATGAATTAATTATTTAATAATAATAATAATAATAATTCATCTTATCCCGCTTGAAGCGGGGTCGATCTTTCTGGCAAGTATTTTCCATTTTATCCTATCCCACACATCATCTTCCTCTAACTTCTTCTCTTTGAGATCTTCTCGTACATTATCTGTCCACTTCCTTCTTGGTCTCCCCTTATTTCTAGTCCCATCCACAGTCATATCCGTCACTCTCCTCCCTACATACCTTTCATCCCTTCGCATCATGTGTCCATACCATAGCAGTCTTCCCTCCCTGTACTTTCTTCGATACTTCTGTCACTTTAACTGTTCCTCTGATTTTCTCATTTTTGATGCGGTCCATTTTAGCATCTTCATCTCTGCAACATCTAATTTATTAAACTGTGCCTTTGTTGTTGCACAAGTCTATGCACCATACAACATGGCTGGCCTCACTGCTATCTTGTAGGTTTTTCCTTTAATCATTATGCCAAGTCTTTTGTCACACAAAATAATAATTTGATGGTACTCACTGTGTTCGTGTTGTCGTGGTAGAGCTCAAGCACCGCAGCAAGATTGCGAACAGCAATATAAACATTATGCTCAATGGTGAGTACTGTGACAGTTAGTGAAATTAAACTGCGCCAAGTAAACGTTTGCAGCGGTACATAAGAACAAAACAAATGCGAAGGTAGTCGAATTAAAAAAAAAAAAGAAGAAATGCAATTAGTAATAAATATCTGCGACTCTGGGCTTCTTATAACAGGATACTTGACAAACATCCCTGAACAACCTCACTTTAGCCCAACATTTGATCTGCGGACGCATCTGAGTTGTAAACGACTCTAATTGATTGTCAATCACAAGATCATTTTTCAGGAAAGAAAAGCTATTTTAGACAAACATCTGTTTATTCTTCCTCTGAATCTCAACAGCTGGTTTCTACAGTAGATCAGCTCACTGTTATGTTTCTGTTGCTTCGAATGCACAAGAGTATACTTGTTTCCAAGACCTGTATAACACAGATCGTGAAACTCCCGTCTCTTTATTTAATACCCGCCCGGCAGTGTACATGCTTGGCAATTAACGTCACGTAGAGCAACAATGAAACGCCTCCGCCAGGTTTATGCCCTTTCTATTCATGGAACTGTCCGCTAAGACAAGTGGGACCCCACTTTACCATGCTGTACACAAGTTCTCAAGTTAAGATATTTGTAAATGTTAAATTGTAATAGATGGGTCGTTCCCACACAACCTTGAGTGTGAATAATAATTGAAGAAGATACCCAGAAAGCGGCTGTGTGGTTTGGCTCACGTACCCAGCTTGCATCCAGGAGATATTGGGTTCGAGCCTCACTGTCACCAGGACAAAAGATGATTTATCGTGGTTTCCCATTTTTCACACCTGAAAATTGCTGGGACTGTACCATAATTAATGCCACGGTCGCTTCCTTCCCACTCCTAGCCCTTTCCTATCCTATCGTCGCCATAAGACCTATTTGTGTCGGTGCAACTTAAAGCAAATTGTAAAAGAAACAAAACTGATGTGACTGGTGTGAAAATGGGAAACCAAGGAAAACCATCTTCAAGGCCGACAGTAGGATTCGAACCCACTATCTCCCGAATGCAAGCTGTTAGCTACGTGACCCAAACTGCACAGTCATATGCTCGGTGCAAGATAGAGACGAATGGTTGTATCGACAAGGCATTGTCTTTAGGAAATGAGTTTCGCCTGGCAGTGTACAGTACCGAGATTTTTGGGAGAGGGAAGAAACGCTTCATAAACCAAGCTGATGAGATATTAGTATACTTTATGCTGTGTTATACACGTCTTGGAAACAAGTATACTCTTGTGCAAAAATTTGGAGTTTCGTGCGAATGAGTTTCGAGAGGGAATCCCAGTAATATAACATCACATTCACAGGCAAATAAACATTTAAAAACCGTAAACCGTGAGACATTTCCCTGCTCATTGTTCAGACTTAGAACTATCAGCCACATGTACACGAAGATGGTAAGACTTTTGTTTTATTTTGTTTCTAGCGCCAGGTTTTGCATTTATTCCATTAATATTCTGACATCCTCACAGAGCTTCAGCAGGTTGTTCTGCTGTTGACAGGCGTGGTCCTAAGTTAGGGCATATCGGGGAATGCCATTACTCATTGAAGAATTCCGTTGCTTGAATATTGTACAGGAAATACTATTAACATTTTTGATTTGGTACTGAAGTTGAATAGTCAACACTTATACCAGGGCCTCTCAGAGTGCATGCACCAGGTGCATGCACTGTGCACGGTGCAAAAGACGACTTCGCTTGGTTGACCAGAGTGCAGACCCCACTCCTCGATTTGGAGCAATAGCGCTGGCTGTCTTTCCCCACGTCTGTCTCGCTCGCTCCGCCTGTCCCCCTCTTCCTCAATGCTCCGTAGCGCTCCACATCCGAGCCGAGTTGAGCCGAGTTGAGCCGAGCTTAGCCGAGTAGCCCAGAGACGAAGCGTTGGTGCGAGGTGAGTCGAGCGGGACCGATGCACAGTGCACGGAGCTCTTGCGCCTCGATTTCCACGCGTGAGATTTTGGGCGTTTGAGAGGCCCTGGCATATACTGTAGCAAAATGGCATACTGAAATGAAGTTACTTCTGTTTCTCCAGGGCTATGGGGTGAGGAATTCCCCGCTGTTGAACCAGTCCAGGAAATGTCATGACGGGAGTAGATTTTCCAATACAGTCGGAAAGTAAGGGCTTGTATCTGTCACGATACCCTGGGAAGCGACCATACTGGCACGTCTGAGACCTTTGAAGGGGTTTACGGGACACAATGTTTCTAGTAAGAAGGGGGGTCAATAAACAACAATGTAACGAAATTTCTCATTGAGGAACTCCTTCATACATGTATAATACATAGCATGGATTTGGCATATATTGTATTTTTGCATTTAGTTTGTACATGCTTAACTATTTGCTCTCAAGGTTTGAAGTAGATTACTATATGATGACACAAACCTACGTGGAGTCATGAGTTTGAAGGGGAAAAGCGAGAAAGATAGTGGAGGGGGTACCTAGTGCTGTGCTGCTCATTTGAGATCTGGGGAGTCATGACTGAAATGTACCGGTAGCGATATTTGACCAAAAAATAAAATTTTCCGTTTTAAACTTAACACATTCACCAATTATTCCTCTTTCAAAGCCTGTTATGAGTTTTTCCCTAACGGCATGTTATAGCTCTAAATACTGGATTTAAAGGGTAACCCTGTGGCACTACAGCCCTTGAAGGGCCTTGGCCTACCAAGCGACCGCTGCTCAGCCCGATGGCCTGCAGATTACGAGGTGTCGTGTGGTCAGCACGACGAATCATCTCGGCCGTTATTCTTGGCTTTATAGACCGGGGCCGCTACCTCACCGTCAGATAGCTCCTCAATTGTATTCATGTAGGCCGAGTGGCCCTCGAACCCGCCCTCAGGTCCAGGTAACAATCCTTGACCTGGCCGGGAATCGAACCCGGGGCCACCGGGTAAGAGGCAGGCACGATACCCCTACACCACGGGGCCGGCTTAAAGGGTAAAGGTATGGCGTATAGAGAGCAGGTCCCCGCCACTTTCTCTTAAGCTATCAGACAACATTAGATTCGAAGTTCTTTCGGACAACCATTTCAATAACACCGCTGGAATATAATTAATTACCTTGCAGTAGGTCTACCCTGTGCGTAAGAGGAGAAATTCTTCTAAGGGAGTAATGTACAGTCTTCTTCTTCTTCTTCTTCTTTTCCTACCGCTTTTCCCACACCTCGGGGTGGCGGGTGCAAATTGAGTCGCACATGTGGATTTGGCCGTGTTTTACGGCCGGATGCCCTTCCTGACGCCAACCATATATGGAGGGATTTAATCACTATTGCGTGTTTCTGTGGTGGTTGATAGCGTAGTGTGTTGTGTGAATATGAAGAGGAGAGTGTTGGGACAGACACAGACACCCAGTCCCCGAGCCAGAATAATTAATCAGAAGTGATTAAAATCTCCGACCCGGCCGGGAATCAACCTGGGACCCTCTGAACCGAAGGCCAGTACACTGACCATTCAGCCAACGAGTCTGACTAGGGAGTAACTTACAGTCCAGGGCAGTTTTAAAATAAGAATGTTTCTTAAATCTTTCAATTGCTATTTTCTAGTTTAAAACATTTCCAGCTCTCTGCCATGCATACAATGCTCCTTGTGACGGAGTTCTCATAAGACTCACTTTATTTTTTTCAGAGAATGTTTCAGTATGTACAGGAATTAAAAGTAGGTCTGCATTTTATTATCAGTAGAATATTTCATATTTTTTCTCCAATAGTTTATATCTGACTGCAAAACCCCGAGTATTATTAAATATAAGAGTATTTTTGACAAGTCTGTCAAATTATAGCCCATAAAAATGAAAACGCCGCATGGAGCACTTTCCATTCATCATATCAAAGTAAAGAAATTCGTAGTAATTTTGTAAGCAATTAATTTATCAACTCCAAATCTTGCGTGTCGTTATTATCTCATTAATATGTGTATGAGTCTTAAATTTAATTATGTTAGCCCTCTACCGACTGGATACCTTAACACTCGTATTTGATGTGGTTTGCCATAATGGGATATATATATACATACGATTTATCGCGATTTTACGCTAAGCTCTTAACATTCAAAGACCGAACTTAGAGGTGAAGCTTCCACGGTCCAACCCGGAAAATAAACTAAATAATTACTGCCTACTGACCATGCGTGCGTATTGCAAGGTGTAAGTATACTTGCACGACCGTAGTGCGGTAATGTCTTTGAGGTTGAGCCGGTGGTACTCCTGAAGCCTGTGGTAATGTGATGGGGAGGGCCCATGGAAAATAAAGGATGGTTGGTACGCGTGGATGTTGACGGGGTGGAAGGAGTACCTTTGGTTGTAGAGCTGTTATGTAAACAAAAAAAAAAAACATGGCATCACTGGTATATGCATTTGATTGACTGTACAGTTGAAGGTGTGCCGTAAAACTACCTCTGTTCACAATCTGTATCTATGTACTCAGGTGAAAAGGTATATGTTGCCTGATGGCAACACTATGCAGTAGAGGGTTAAGTGGTAAATTATAGAAGTCCAGATTTTCAGCCATCACTCTCCTCAACTCGCAATACTGTGTTACAATAGCGAGGAGCGGACGTGAACACTTCCGTAACAACTAGCGAAGTGAACTTCCCTCCCCTCTCACTCTCGCTGCTGCACATGGACTCGCCAGCAAACGAGTCATTTTGTGCGCAGCTAGGGTTTTGTGCTATCAGATTGTACAAAGGGCACTAGGAAAGTTTTGCAATGTGAGTGAACGCTTTACAATTTTTCAAAATAATTTCCACCACACTCAATAGACTTCTCCATACGTCGAAACCAGTCACTGAACCAACGGTGCCACTTTTCTTCGGTTACATTTTCACACTCTTGATCCCATGCTGCCAGAAGCTCCTCGTTGGATGCAAAACGCCACACTTTCAGTTTCATCTTCACTTCTGGGAAGAGTGCGAAGTCATATGGGGCAAGATCAGGACTGTATGGAGGGTGATCAAGCACAGTCAAGCCTAATCTGGCAAGAACATCCATTGTTACATGAGCACGATGTGGTCGAGCATTGTCGTGATGCAAGAGTCAAGTGTTGAGCCGTGACCTTGTACGGAGCGGCTTGAGAGCCTGGATGACCTGAGGTAGACAAGTCTCACTGTACCTAGTCGCAGTAACTGTCCTTTGTGTTTCTAGCACAACCCGAGTCAGGATGCCCCGTTTAGTGAAGAATACTGCAATCATCCTTTTCTTCACTGACCTTGACTTTCACACAGTCACAGGAGTACCTTCTTCTTCACACAGCCACACCTTGTTCTGGGATTTTGTTGGGACATCGTAATAATAAAGCCAAGTTTCGTCACCCGTAACGATGCTATTGACGTTATGCGAAGTCCACTTTCTAACTGTTTTAGCATTTTTCGGCACCATTTCACTCGATGTGCCATTTGTTCCTCTGAAAGTGAATGGGGCACCCAAAGGGAACAAACCTTTCTAACATGAAGATGGTCGTGTAGAATTTAATGAATAGGTGGTGCAGGGATGTGGAGGGTCTCTTCTACCTGTCGATATGCCAACCGCCTCTCTTGCTGCAACATTTTCCTCACAGCTTCAATGTTTTCCTCAGTCACTGATTCAGACGGTCGCCCAGAACGAGGATCGTCTTCAACCCCAAAATTTCCCCTCTGGAACTCTTTGTACCAGCGGAAAATTGTTATCCGATGTGGACAGTATTTCCCCAGCACAGGAGTCATTTCCTCCAGACACTGGTCAACAGTTAATCCACGAGCAAAATTGTAGTGGATAATTGCGCGATATTCACCTTTAGACCACACTGACATCTTAACTTGCTTTCAGTCACACTGCTTGGTAACAACTGGTGTGAAGGTCACGCCTTGCTGTCTTCTAGACCGGTTTTCACACCTATTTTCATCCCTCACCATAACAGGGGTGTCGAGCCAACTGTTTTTGCGTATTGCAAAACTTTCCTAGTGCCCTTTGTAATCTACACTACCTCTACGAAGGAATCTATCCCGTCAAACGAAGGAATCAGCGTTCATTGCGTCTTACATCAGGAAGAGAAATAGCTCAAAAGGGAACTATTTAGGTTGGATCAGACTGATTGCTATGGAAATTAGATAGGATGGTCAATAAATATATATTAAACTAACTGGTGACATTAATTTTGCCGTAAAATAAATTTTACTTTAAAAAGTAGTAATTTTATTGCTGCAGTTTTAAATGTAATATGGTGTATAGAGGTATCGATTGCAATGATACTCGGCAGGGTGATCGATTACGACATCACTGAACGCCTGCAGTTGTTACTTAGGCGCAACAACATAACGAAACATGTGATTTTACACAGGAATCCTGCAGTTTCCTAGTTTGTACTAATAAAAGGTTATGTTAAGAGCATGCATTTTCATATAAACAGGATGCCCTCTCTACTCTCGAACCATGACTTCGGAAGTGCAGAATCAAAATCAACGTTAATAAAATTAATGCAGCCCTATTTTCCAAACGTACTAGGACTAACCCTCTCCCACTGCTCTTTTCTGGCGAAGTGATCCGGTTAGAGAAATGCTAATAAACACCTAGGTGTTATCCTATACAGAGGACTCACTTTCAAAGAACATATCAATTCGATTTCGGCCCAAGCGAGTAGACGCTTATCTGAATTTATCCCCCTTATGAAAGCCTAAATCTAGAAAACAGGCTCACGCTGTATAAGACATCCCTTCGACCAATTTTAGAGTATGCCAGTCCGGTCTGTGGAATGGCAGCCAAAACCGTGCGCTGCGTCTCATCTCAGGTGCACAATGGTTTGAACGGAATCAGAACATCCATCAATCCCTAATGATTGACGAGATTAGAACCAGAATAAAGAAGACATCCCGGCAATTCTATTCTAGACTAATCCGCAAGCCCAATCCTCTCATCACTACGTTGGGCAATTATGATAGCGACCTAAGGTCATCCTACATTAGTCGCCCCTAAAAAGGGCGCAGGTATTATTCTGACCATTTCCGATTTCATTCCAACAGGTCTCCTCATCTCACATCAATGCAGCTTTAGATAATGTGTTAAGAAATAGCACCCAAGACCTCTATAGGTCGCAGGGCTAAAATCCTCAACAGAAGCGGCCCGTTCGTATTCTGTCTGAGACTTGAGGCATAGCCCTGACATTCGCAGAATTCTGGTTCACTTCATTCTCTTCTTAGTTTTGGCAGTACTCATTCCAAATACCACACTGTGCGACACATCAGAATGTTCACTCAAGTGCTGTGTCTTTTGAAGTATACCGTGTATCGCGACCACATGTACATTATATTCCCTGCTTTCTATGGAGTTCTAGGCTTTGTAGAGAAAGGCTGGAGGATTAAGTAAATGAGTTCACACTTGGTATTTCCCACTTAGAACACCTTTAAGGAAACGATCGCATTATGAATGTTCCATAAATCATCCCTTCTCAACATTCTTACAAAGCATCTGATATTCACACCAGTGGAACAGTTTCACGGAATCCTCAGTTGAATTTGGATTGTATCGTGACAAGAATCAATGTGCTATTTATCTACACTGACTGACAGAGCAAATGCAACACCAAGAAGGAGTGGTTCGAAAGGGATGAAAGTTGGGGAAAAACAGAGACGGCACGGACGAATAATTGATGTTTATTTCAAACCGATATGCAGGTTACACAATGCGCACGGCATCGACTCAGTAGGATGTAGGACCACCGCGAGCGGCGATGCACGCAGAAACTCGTCGAGGTACAGAGTCAATAAGAGTGCGGATGGTGTCCTGAGGGATGGTTCTCCATTCTCTGTCAACCATTTGCCACAGTTGGTCGTCCGTACGAGGCTGGGGCAGAGTTTGCAAACGGCGTCCAATGAGATCCCACACGTGTTCGATTGGTGAGAGATCCGGAGAGTACGCTGGCCACGGAAGCATCTGTACACCTCGTAGAGCCTGTTGGGAGATGCGAGCAGTGTGTGGGCGGGCATTATCCTGCTGAAACAGAGCATTGGGCAGCCCCTGAAGGTACGGGAGTGCCACCGGCCGCAGCATATGCTGCACGTAGCGGTGGGCATTTAACGTGCCTTGAATACGCACTAGAGGTGACGTGGAATCATACGCAATAGCGCCCCAAACCATGATGCCGCGTTGTCTAGCGGTAGGGCGCTCCACAGTTACTGCCGGATTTGACCTTTCTCCACGCCGACGCCACACTCGTCTGCGGTGACTATCACTGACAGAACAGAAGCGTGACTCATCGGAGAACACGACGTTCCGCCATTCCCTCATCCAAGTCGCTCTAGCCCGGCACCATGCCAGGCGTGCACGTCTATGCTGTGGAGTCAATGGTAGTCTTCTGAGCGGACGCCGGGAGTGCAGGCCTCCTTCAACCAATCGACGGGAAATTGTTCTGGTCGATATTGGAACAGCCAGGGTATCTTGCACATGCTGAAGAATGGCGGTTGACGTGGCGTGCGGGGCTGCCACCGCTTGGCGGCGGAGGCGGATGCGCCGATCCTCGCGTGCTGACGTCACTCGGGCTGCGCCTGGACCCCTCGCACGTGCCACATGTCCCTGCGCCAACCATCTTCGCCACAGGCGCTGCACCGTGGACACTTCCCTATGGGTATCGGCTGCGATTTGACGAAGCGACCAACCTGCCCTTCTCAGCCCGATCACCATACCCCTCGTAAAGTCGTCTGTCTGCTGGAAATGCCTCCGTTGACGGCTGCCTGGCATTCTTAGCTATACACGTGTCCTGTGGCACACGACAACACATTCTACAATGACTGTCGGCTGAGAAATCACGGTACGAAGTGGGCCATTCGCCAACGCCGTGTCCCATTTATCGTTCGCTACGTGCGCAGCACAGCGGCGCATTTCACATCATGAGCATACCTCAGTGACGTCAGTCTACCCTGCAATTGGCATAAAGTTCTGACCACTCCTTCTTGGTGTTGCATTTGCTCTGTCAGTCAGTGTATAAGTGCACTTAATTTTCTCTTCGCTTTAGCTTAGATATATTTTTTTTAAATTTAGGGGAGAATTTAATTTTTATAATAATAATAATAATAATAATGATAATAATAATAATAATAATAATAATAATAATAATAATAATAATAATAATAATAATAATAATAATAATGTTATTTGGAAAGGTTAAGCATCTTGGAAGACCAGCTGTTAGAAAGGAATACGTTTAGGAACACACTGAAGAATTTGGAAGGTGTTCAAGCCGCAGGAAGAACTAGGAAGACCGGAAGAGCCTGGACAGATGAACAACGGAAGCAGGCCAGCGAACGCATGAAGGAGTATTGGACACAGAGAAAACTCCGCACGAAGAGAAAAAAATGAAATTGTAGCGTGATCCTTAGTGGTCCATTCGCTTGTAAAAAAAAGTTATATGTTTTAGGTCTCACTAACTAATCTTTTACGGTTTTCGGAGACGCCGAGGTGCCAGAATTTAGTCCCTCAGGAGTTCTTTTACGTGCCAGTAAATCTACCGACACGAGGCTGACGTATTGGAGCACCTTCAAACACCACCGGACTGAGCCAGGATCGAACCTGCCAAGTTGGGGTCAGAAAGCCAACGCCTTAACCGTCTGAGCCACTCAGTCCGGCGAATTTAATTTTTACGGCCTCAGCTTTTACTTATATTGATTTCAAAAAAAGTATACATCAGAAGTTATTAATTAGCGTTATAATCATGATTAAATGGTTACAGACCTACAGTTTTAATAGTAAATATGAGGAGCAAACATGCGATGCCACATTTTACACTACATACGTAAGTACGATATGTTTAAAAATATTCAGTCAATATTAGCCTACATGTTTCTATTATTATATTATTATTATTGTTATTACAGAATTTATTTATTTATTTATTTATTTATTTATTTATTTATTTATTAGGGTCTTCTAGGGACAGTGTGACAACTTCAATGCTTCATCTTTGTTGTTCCTTCTTCATCCTCCAATACTCCTTCGCCTGCTCATAATGCCTTCTTCCCCTCTCTTTGGACCATTTTGAGTCTGTTTTCTTTCCGTTTCAACTTTGAAATCCTTCCATTTTAATTCTTTCTTTCTTTCTTTCTTTCTTTCTTTCTTTCTTTCTTTCCCAATCTGTTTACCCTCCAGGGTTGGTTTTCCCCCCGGACTCAGCAAGGGATCCCACCTCTACCGCCTCAAAGGCAGTATCCTGAAGCGTGAGACTCTGGATCGGGGAATACAACTGCGGAGGATGACCAGTACCTCGCCCAGGCCACTTCACCTGCTATGCTGAACAGGGGCCTCGTGGGGGGAGATGGGAAGTTTGGAAAGGATAGACAAGGAAGAGGGGAAGGAATCGGCCGTGGCCTTAAGTTGGGTACTATCCCGGCATTTGCCTGGAGGAGAAGTGGGGAACCACGGAAAACCACTTCCAGGATGGCTGAGGTGGAAATCTAACCCACCTCTACTCAGTTGACCTCCCGAGGCTGAGTGGACCCCGTTCCAGTGCTCGTACCACTTTTCAAATTTCGTGGCAGAACCGGGAATCGAACCCGGGCCTCCGGGGGTGGCAGCTAATCACACTAACCACTACATCACAGAGGCGGACTCATTTTCAATATTTCATTTCTAAAAATCTCTCTCTCTTGCTTCTTCTTCCCTTATGTTGTTTCTTTCCAAATCTTTCCTGAATCCAGGTTGTAGACTTCTTGTTCTAAAGATATTTGAAAATCTGTTTGGTTAACCTGTTTATATCCATTCTGTATATGAAAACCTACAAACCTGTTTTTCATTCTTTGACCGGGTCAGGAATGAAATGAATGAATCATATATAGGCTATTAGTACGATGGGGTCGCCACTCCCAAAGTGATTTTATTAATGACTGATAGATGCGATGAAATGAGAATGGAGAATGTTGCTGGAATGAATGATGACAGGGAAAACCGGAGTACCCGGAGAAAAACCTGTCCCGCCTCCGCTTTGTCCAGCACAAATCTCACATGGAGTGACCGGGATTTGAACCACGGTATCCAGCGGTGAGAGGCCGACGCGCTGCCGTCTGAGCCACGGAGGCTCCCCCATTCTGTATAAATGTCCACAAAATATCAATCGCCTCTCCCGCATGGTGTCTGTTATGTTTTCTACGTTCCCGTATTCATCATCAATATTTCTTGATTTCCAGAGTTCTGTAGTTCTTAGTGGACCGAGTATTTTCCGTATGATTTTTCTTTTCATTATTTTTTTTAAACGGCGCCCGCGCCTGTGTGGATGGCAGCCATGTGCACGCCAGTGCATGAAATGTTTGGACAGACCTGTAGTAGGTTGTCTTGCGCTTCAGGGAGATCCGCAGAGAGTAGTGAATCTGTGCACATCGTTTTAACGGAAAAAATCAATGAGGAAGCAAAGTAGAGAAATTATGGTCGAAGAAACAACAGTAATCATAAAATTGCATAATAGAGGTAATAGTTACTGAGAAATTGGCACTATTGTCAGGAGAGTACCTTTTACTGTTGGATATGCAGTACAATAAAGAAACATAAATCAGAACATTTACTCACGAACAGGTGGCATAGGAAGCTGTCCGCCCACGATGAAACCTACATTCTTCGATCTGGGAAGTATAACTAGCTCTGTAGTCCCTAAATTCTCACAGGGTATACTCTGAGTCAAGATATGACAAACCCTGGATGTGAAACCACTCTGGCACAATTAGTGCATAAGAGCTATTTAGAACAAACTTCCCTCAATTTAACATAAATCAGTCATATAGAAGACATTTATGATGACAAGGATGGCATCCATATTTTAATGTACTAGTTTGAAAATCTTAATTTGCTTACTCAGTAGTTTTCTACTGGACCGCTGGGCTTCTGACCCTAACGGGGCAGGTTCGATCCTGGCTCGCTCCAGTGGTATTTGAACGGGACGGACACAAACGCCGCAATTCAAGAAAAGGTCGAGGAAGTGTCCATTAATCCTCCTACCCAAATTCTGCAATTTGCCCTTCAGGTAGGAAGACAGTCGCGTTCGGCTAGCTTGTACCTGGCGGCAGAGAAGAGCATAGTAGTGGTGAATCTAGAACCGAGAAAGTGCTGTTAGGCGTAAAGGATAGTGATACTGAAGATTAGTGCAAAAATATACCGGGTGAGTTGGACGTGCAGTTAGGGACGCTCAACTGTGAGCTTGCATCCGAGAGATAGTGGGTTCGAGCCCCACTGTCGGCAGCCCTGAAGATGGTTTACCGTGGTTTCCCATTTTCACACCAGGCAAATGCTGGTGCTGTGCCTTAATTAACGCCACGGCCGCTTTCTTCCCACTCCTAAGCCTTTCCTATCCCATCGTCGCCATAAGACCTATATGTGTCGGGGCGACGTAAAACAAATTGTAAAAAAGAATGTATAGCGACATTCAGACATTATAGGAAAGTGAAATCTACTGGTGATCAGGGTTGGAGATGCTCGAAGAAGTAGAACTCTAATGCCAAACTTTTAACAGTGGAGAGTGATCATATTTTGTCTAGGCGCGTGGGGAAATCACACTCATGATCCATCTTGAGAAGAGTACAAAGAGACTCTTACATTCGGTTAAATAGTGTCGGCTCTGGTTCCGTACCAAAAAAAAAAAATGACAAGAGAACCAAAGAACTACATCCAGAAGAAAATTGTGCAGTGACAAAATGGTGGAACAGACAGACTGCACTTTCTTAAATGTGTTTCGTACAAAGTTTAAATCATATGGTTAGCATGAAACATCTTCTGAAGTAGGCCAACTTTCAATTGAAGCTCGTTATTATATATAGTAAGTACTTCATTTTCTTTAAACAATTTTTCGTCATCCTAGTGTTATAGTTGGCTTTAAAATATCTTCTGAATTAAAGTACTTGTAATTGAAGCTCCTTATTATATGGCTTGCTAATGTGTTTCGGGGAGTGCCCAAGAGAAAATCGGAGGTCTGCTGCTAGTTGCAGAGTTCGTGTACTGGCAGTAATGGCAGTTTTGGGCAAGTTGCGGAGTTCGAGTGTTGAGCAGGTAAAAGTTGCGGAGTTCGTATGAGCCGTTTGAAGAGCTTAAATACGTCAGCCTCGTGTCGGTAGATTTACTGAGATATAAAGGAACTCTTGCGTGACAAAATTTTGGCACTTCTGCGTCTCCGAAAACTATCAAAATTAGTGTGACGTAAATACAATAACATTTTGAAGATGTTTGCAGTTTTGTGTGACCTGTTTCGTACTATACGCCAGCAGTGAACTGCGAAAATGAAGACGGAAGATAGGATAGCGAATGGATCTGGTGGTAAGTCATTAAATATTTATATGGGTAATATTAGAGCTAGGGTGAGACGAGAATACTTGAATTTATCGCCCTGCACCTGATAATGCTCTTCTTCGACGTGTGCAGGTGGAACACGTGTATCACTAATTAAACGCTGCCTGTTAAAGATAAGCGCGTGCCTAACAAACCTGTTGTGTCTCAATTAGTAACAGTCTTCATCTACTTTCTAGAAGGAGGTCATTAGGGGCGTAAGAACAGAACATGCTTGGCGCTTCTCTGGACTCTGACACTCCATACATCAATCTCATGGTATTTTTCCAGCCTATTCCGTATAACATTTCCAGTACAGCCATGTGCCCACTAATGATTTCTGTGTTAGTAAGACGTGCAAAGTAATCATTGCAATAATTGTCTTGCAGTAACGTAAGCCATTAAAGCAAGCAAAATAACTCCGTACAAGCCGTGAAGGACCTTGGAGGAGTGGAAGGTAAATGCTTCCACTATTCGTAACCTCCGTAGTCAACTTAGTGGGATACACCTTTTCCATCAGGTTAATGTTTAAGAGGAGACGAAGGCAGATTTACAGTTATATGTTTGATTGCACGTATGTGTTTGAGCCATCAGTCCATAGACTGGTTTGATAAAGTGCTCCATGCCAACCTTTTCATTTGTACATACTTGCTGAATCCTACATCTGCTCTAATCTACTGGCCGTATTCATACCTTCGTCTACCCCTACCTTCTTACCACCTACACTTCCCTCAAAAATCAACTGTATACAATACCTGGGTGTATTAAAATGTGTCCTATCCTCTTCTTCTCGTCGAATTTAGCCACACCGATTTCCTCTTACCAATTTGATTCAGTATCGCTTCGTTCGTGATTCGATCTATCCATCTCACATTCAGCATTCTTCTGTAACACCACATTTCATAAACTTCCATTCTCTTTCTTTCTCAGCTAGTTATCGTCCATGTTTCACTTACATACGGTACCACGCTCCACGTTTTTCATTGTTCGAAGTGAGCAAATTTCTTTTCATAAGAAAGGCCTTCCTTGCTTGTGCTAGTCTGCATTTTATGTCTTCCTTACATCTCTTAGCATTAGTTATTTTACTACAAAAAAAACAGTATTCATTTACTTCCTTCAAGACTTCATTTCCTAATATAATATTCCCATCGTCACCTGTCTCCGTTTGAATGCACTCCATTACCTTTGTTTTGGACTTATTTATTTTTATCTTGTACTCCTTAACCAAGACTCCGTTCGTACCATTCAGCATTTTCTCCAGATCTTCCACAGTCTCAGATAAAATAATAATACATGATTGCACATATCTTCCACAATTTGCATCAAATCTAAATAAAACTTGAAACACTTATTTAAAAATGAGGTAAAAGCGCTGTTGTGAATGATTAACAATCACTGTGATAATTTTATTTTAAGTTATTGAAGTACACATTTCTTCACGCGCCACTGTTTTTCGGTACACATTTGGAGTAAAGAATGGTTTCAAATTTAAAATTTCAAATATATTAATAATATATGCAAGTACTGAGGCTTCATAGTGCAGTAACTCTTTCCTAAATATTTTTGATTTTTCTGTAATTTTTGCATTTAATTGTGATTTTTCCATGATTGCTTTTGAATATATTAATGCTTAAAATCATTCTCATTCATCACATCGTAAGTCACTCCACTTCATGCTTTATATTTGTTAGGGCGACCTGTGTTCAAAATTTTATGAAATTCCATCAAACATTTCTTGAGATAATTGTACCTAAATTATGATGACTGTGAAATTCAGGAAATCAAGGAAAACTTTTCTTATTAAAGTTTAAATATTATACCTCTCCTAAAACTGTTCTTAATCGTAATCCTCTTCTTCATTAGCATCTTCTCCTGCTCTCTTGTCTGCTCTAACCCACGCGGAATAAATACATGGTCTTCTATAAAACATTGTCGGAAGTTTTACAGACATAACTGTATAAAAAGATAGCTTTCCTTACCGCGGACGTATAAGCATTGGGCGTGACGTAATGTAGTGCATGATTTTCAAATGTTTAAATGTCATTTGTAGTTGGAATCAATGTAAAATTTTTGGATTATGTTCTTTTTTAATATATGAGGGTGATCAAATGAAAAGGTACGAAACGTTATAAAAAACAAACCGGTTGAAATCTGAATACGCCACTTTGGGATAACGTAGTGCGACATCTCGGGAAGCGAATGTAGTTAGTTAGTTAGTTAGTAATGTTTTATTTTACCTGGGAAGATTAATGCCTTCAGGCCGTCTCTTCCATCTAACCATGCACTGAAATGTACACATATTACATTGTATTACTTTATAAAAATTAGATTTAGTACAAATTAAATTAATAATCATACAAGAATGATGAGTGATGAGATTAAATTAAGCTGAAAAAATGAGATATAATTAAAGGATAAATTCTTAAAACTATTGTCCTACATGTAAAACAATAGCAGGTAGTGCATGAAATTTAATATCATTTGAAAAACAAATCGGGTAGTAATTTTAGACTACTCTTCTACCAGGACATCCATGACAATAGAATGGTTGTGAGTTCCAGCATCAGGTTTACAGATGATCCTTACTGGTGCATACAATGTCTCCAAAGTGCTTCCTTGAAAGAGTCAGGCGTGGTGGTGCGCATCGCAGGCGCGGCTCTCACACGACGCAAGGTGATGCTCACCGTCTTTTTCGACGTCCGAGGTCCGATACTCGTCGAGCACAGAAACACCATTAACAGCGACGTTTACTGTGAGACACTCCTTAGCCTGCGTAAGTCCATCAAGAGCAAACGGCCTAGGCTGCTCACGGAGGGAGTAATTCTTCTGCACGATAATGCTCGTCCACACGTTTCCAAGAGCACACAAAGTGTACTGGCCAAGCCTGAGCAACCACCCTACAGCCCGGATATGCCACCCTGCGACTTCCATCTGTCTGAACCTCAGAACATCTCAAAGGGAAGTGCTTCCACTCGGACGACGAACTGAACAACACCGTGAAGAACTGGCTCTGTTACAGCCACAGGAATTCTGGGAGCAGGGAATCCTTCTGCTCGTGAAACAGAGGGATAATTGTGTTCAGGTCCTTTGCGATTACTTTTGAATAAAGACGTCGATTATACCCACAATGTCGTTTCGTACCTTTCAACCCCTCGTATCTTCAAGTAAACCAATAAAGAGACATCGTGATTTTTTCATGCTTTCTAACAACGTCTTCCCTTAAGAAGAGCTGGCTTGCTTACGAAGCGCTTTTGCAGTGTCAACCCGGACTATAATGATTGTGGAGGTCTCTTGGAATGTGTTCCTATTTTTTCTGTTGATGTGATTGGCTAGCAGGTACCACGGCACGAATTTGCAACGGTTATGTAAAGCGTGTTGTCTACCTGTGCTTCTCCAAGGAAACCAGTTTGATTTAAAGTGTTCCACACAAGCGTGTAATGTTGAGAAATGACCAGCTAGAAACAGATTAAATGGAACAGGTGATGGTGATGGTAGTAATGGTGGTGATAACTGTTTTAAGAGGAAGTATAACTAGACAATCATCCTCTGTATAACATTAATTAGGGATAAAAATGGAGGGGATCAGACACTTCGAAACATGTAGGTATCGTTCAAAGAAAGACAAAGGCCACGAAGGGCGTGAAAATGAAAAACTCCCTAGGCATCGGAAACTAATACCGTCGGTGGTCGTAAAAGAACAAGAGATGACAAAGTCAAGTCGGATAGGATGGATGAAAGTGAGGAGCCTGGCACAGGTAAGTGGAAGCAATTCCAGGACTCAGGTAAGGGCCCCATGGTTGCCAACCAACGCTCCCAAGTTCAGAGCCATTGGGGCCCCTTTTAGTCGCCTCTTACGACAGGCAGGGGATACCGTGGGTGTTTTTCTACCGCCCCCACTCACAGGGGGATTAAATGGAACATCAGACTGGAGGTCCTTCATATACATTACTCCATTTATGTTAAAAATTGTCAGCATAGTAGTTTGTTGTCATTATTCCTTCCTCAACCAATTAGTTACGAACCATTTGAAATATCTCAGTGTCAAACAACGAGAAGAATAGACAAGACAGCCCCAAGCGGTAAAACAATAACGTATATTGCACCACAAGAAAATAAGTACCGAGCTCGATAGCTGCAGTCGCTTAAGTGCGGCCAGCATCCAGTAATCGGGAGATAGTGGGTTCGAACCCCACTGTCGGCAGTGCTGACGATGGTTTTCCGTGGTTTCCCATTTTCACACCAGGCAAATGCTGGGAATGTACCTTAATTAAGGCCACGGCCACTTCCTTCCCATTCCTATCCCATCGTCGCAATAAGACATGTCTGTCTCGGTGCGACGTAAAGCAAATAGCAAAAAAAAAATTTGTAAAGATATAAAAGTAATTTATAATTATAAATGAAGCAGTACACCCAGTAATGATTTGGTGAAAGAGAGACAAAACATGATGGTTACGACAGACATGGAGTCGAGACCACTCTAATTCTAGGAAAGATGATGACACATGGTCATGTTTTCTTAAATTGCATTTTGAGCACGTTGTAGCCTTAGGGACAATTGTGACCTCACACCATTGAAAACAACAACACAAAAGTCAAAATGTGCCATTACAAGAGCTTCGATTGATATCTCTTTTTGGAAATATATGTTTGTATTGATATAGAGAATGTAGAGCTGAAAATACTTTTAGGCAGATATGTAAGATATGTCCAGACCAAATTTTGCGTTCGTTCATGCTAACGCCGAGATTCTTCACCTGTGATACAAAAGGAATTGAAACATTCTGAAGGATTACTCTGTCCAACGGACGTTTACTTATAGTCCTACTTGTCATTTGATTTTGAAGGCCAAGAAGGATTAATTGTTTTGCGAGGAATCTTTGCGATAACTGGCATGCTGTCAGATCTGCCATGGCACTCTAACAATAATTCCATTGGGAATCGTACTCTAGGAAGCAAGGTACTGACATGAAAGAACTTTTTAGTATTAGACTTGCAAAATAAGGCGTATGTCATGATGGTTCTGTTTGTACGTAGACATTTTTCTCTTAGTAGCATGCAAGTAAGCCGGCCACGTGGTATATGGGTAGCGCGCCTGCCTCTTACCCGGAGGCCCCGTGTTCGATTCCCGGCCAGGTCAGGGAATTTTTCCTGGACCTAAGGGCTGGTTCGAAGTCCACTCAGCCTACGTGATTAGAATTGAGGAGCTATCTGACGGTGAGATAGCGGCCCAGGTCTAGAAAGCCAAGAATAACGCCGAGAGGATTTGTCGCGATGACCACACGACACCTCGTAATCTGCTTGCCTTCGGGCTGAGCAGCGGTCGCTTGGTAGACCAAGGCCCTTCAAGGGCTGTAGTGCCATGGGCTTCGGTTCGGTTCAGCACGTAAGTAACGCTCTGCAATCTGTTGAATACATTTGGAAGCTGGGAAAGGTAAGAGAATCAAAGAGTATCTTAAAGGGAATAGTATTCTTCCGTCATCAGGAAAGGTGGATATTCTCTAGCTTGACAGGTAGTAAACAAACATGGCTGCATTCAATGACATTACTAAGGATGAAAATCATATATCAGAATATTCATGAAAGTATTCATGAAAATATTTCTATCAATATCAGCCATATTCAATCGTTTTTGAGATGTGGCCTCTTTAAATCAGAAGCAAGGTGGGTTTTCACGAGGTCTCTCCATCTGGGACGGTCTTGAACGGGTTTCTGCCAATTGGCCCCAGTAATATTCCGGATGTTTTTATCCCATCTGTCCGGTGCTCTCAGATGATCTTTCGGATTCCACTCAAGCACAAGCTTAGTCCATCTACCGTCAGTTCTTCGAGCAACATGGCCTGCCCACTGCCATTTTAGGGTAGCCACTCTTTCTAAAATGTCACTGACTTTAGTTACTGATCTGATGTAATCTGCTATCTTGCTGTATTTCTTCGTCAAGCCTAGCATAAACCGTTCCATAGCTCTTTGGGCTGTTCTGAGTTTTTGCTTAATAAACTCGCTCAATGTCCAGGTTTCACAACCGTAAGTCAGTACAGGGAGAACACTCTGGTCAAAGACTATCTTCTTTAAGTGGGTTAGCATGTTGGATTTGAAGATAGAAGAATTTCTTCCGTAGGCTTGCCATCCTAGTTCGATAGGTCGGAAGATTTCTGGTCTTAAATCCCCTTTCATATTTACAAGCGGGCCAAGATAGACATATTCATTGACCTATTCTAGTGTGGAGTTCCTCAAGTGTAGCTTTCCTGCTGGGACCCATTTGTTGAGCATTACTTTGGTTTTTTGACTTTTTGACAGGCTGAGACAAGATCTTGTATTAGAGTTTGTAGTTCATCGATGTCGTTGGCCAAAAGTGTAATGTCTCCTGCAAACCTTAAGTTGTTCAGCCTTTTCCCATTTATATTGATTCCTATACCTTGCCAGTTGATTTTTGACATGGCCATTTCTAATACTGCTGAGAACAGCTTGGGAGATATGGGGTCGCCTTGCTTTACACCTCTCTGAATGGGAAAATCCATGGTTGGCACACTGACATTCACGAAGGCTGAAGAGGTTTCGCAGATATGCTGGAGTACTCTTATGTAGGCTGCATCGACGCCGTGTTCGGCTAAGCCTTCCATAACAGCAGCATGGCTCACCGGTCAAAAGCCTTTTCAAAGTCTGCAAAGGCTAGACAGAGCGGAATTTGATATTCATTACTTCTGCTGATAACTTCAAGAAGGATGAGTATGTGGTCGATTGTTCCAAAACCTTGTTCAATTGCCTGGGCAAAATCGAGCGTTGAACTGATTCGATCTGTCAGTACCTTGCATAGGACAGAGAGCAAGCTAATCGTACGATAGTTTCTGATGGCGTGTGGTTCCCTTTTTGTTCAGGAGAATTGTCACTGCTCTATTCCAAGACGGAGGGATGAATGCATTGCGTAGACAAGATGTGAATATTTTTGCCAAGCGGTTTAAAGCTTCATCACCAGCAAGTTTGAGAACACTAACTGAAAGGTTATCGCAACCTGCGACTGATTCTTTTTTCATACTGTTTATAGCATGTCTGACCTCAGATGGGAGAACTCCCGGGACTTGGAAAATGCTGGATAAGTCAGGTAAGACAGGTTATTATCGACCTTCTCGTACAACTTGCTATAAAAGTTTCTGATGAACTCAAGACATTCTTCCCTATCAATAATTCGGCCGTTGTCTCCATCTAACGCAATTAATTGCTTCTTACCGATCTGTAGCTTCCTTTTAGCAGACTTTAAACTTGGTTTTCCGGATAAGCAAGTTCTTAGAGTATCTTCATTCAATTTCTTCAAGTCGGTTTTAATTCTATTTCTTATGGTTTTGCACAGCTCAGAGTACTGTATTTTGTCACAGACAGACTAAATTTTCATTTCTCTCCTCTTCTTTAGCAGGTTTCTGGTATCGTCACTGAGTTTCATATCCCAAGTGTTATTCTTTTCCAACCCTCCAATTACTTCAGCAGTATCCATTAGCATTTTTGCCAAATTTTCAACAGTTTTAGAAGGGCTAGATGGAATTTCTCTTTATTTTCTTCTAGATTTTTAAGATTTACTTGTTTCTTTTTCTCCCGCACTAGTTTATGTCGATGTTCCTTAATGTTCAACTCGGCTCTAGCCCTTACTAATCGGTGGTCACTACCAGTATTGAATCTGTTGAGGACTGATACATCTTTAACGATTAGGGAAATGTTAGAGAGAAAAAGTCGATCTCATTGGTGAATTCAAAATTGGGACTTCTCCATGTCCATTTACGCCCTGGTTGTTTCTTAAGGAATGTATTTATTACACGCATGTTGATGTATTCGGCAAACTGGACCAATCTCTCCCCTCTCTCATTTCTCTCGTCTATCCCATAGTTTCCAATAACTGTTTCACCAGTCTTACAGGTTCCAACCTTCGCACTGAAGTCACCCATTACTATTTAAAAGTGACAGTCACTCCCCTTCTCACAGGTTTCATGTAGGCTCTCATAAAAGGATTCTAACTCCTCGTCTGAAAGGCTTGATGTGGGGGCATATACTTTCACAATGTGCATTTTGTATCTCTTAGAGAGTTTTAGAACTAATCGCGCTATTCTACTTGAAGTACCTTCCAATACAGAGAACTTGTTTACGAGGTGTCGACTGAGACATCAAAGTAGCACCCTCTCGGAGATCCGATTTTGGGGCTATTTTACCTCCGGAATTTAGGAATTTCACCTTAATGTCACTCATTGTCTTTTGACTTAAATGATGTGAAGCAAAATCACCACGCCTGCTTCAATGAGGAATTGGTGATCCTTCCGCACTGATCTGCTCGCCTACCCAGCTTCCCGCTGGGATTGGTTAGCCGAACCTTCCACTGGGTTGCTCAGCTTGACGGGGGCACCTCTTTTAGGTCACGTGCTTTGAGTTGGAGTCTGAGAGGCTAGAGGACTCAAACTTGCCGAGTCTTTATGTTATTGTTGCAAGATGGATTGCAAGGACTCGTCACACTCTCATTACGCCCCTAACTCTTTTAATATATAGATGGTTAATTCTTCTTTTTTCCTACACCCTTTATTGTTTCATTCAGTGTGCACATGTTTCAATCATTCATCTAAAAATAGTATAATTCGGTGTGGAGAACACACATATATACATCTATCGCAACGGTTCTATAAAATTGATTTCCTTTATAACTGTAAATCTGAATTATTTAGATCAATATGTGTTAGGGAAGAGAGAAAAAGAAAGATTGTTTTACCTTATCTGGAAGAGTTTAATATTTCGGACCATGAAAGGGCAACTGGAAGAATTAATACGGATAGACCTAGAACTCAGTGTTTTTACTCGATATTTTGGCGTTTCAAGGTAAGGGAGGTAAGGTCGCTGTGGTGTCTGACCAAGGTTTTTCGTCGGAGGACACCTGCTACTGTTGCTCGTTGTGCGAGACAAAATAATATGTTACTGGTTTAGCGTGGCCCACATTAATCTTAATTACTGACCTTGGTGGATGATGAATACGGTACCGTATTTCCTGCTAACAATGAAATGGGTGCTCCCAAAAGCGAGCCAACATTTCATTAAAACTGAATAAGAATTGTTTCTGTATAAATGCAAAAATAATTTGTAATGAAGGGAAATTAGTAATAACTGTGCAACTCGTCTCTAATGGGTTATTGAATAATTTACAACCATGGAGTTAGCAGGAAAAACTAATTAGATACCACTCCTGCTGAGTCTGATCAATAGGGGCTGATAACAACGCAGTTTATAACCTCGTAATAACAATGTATTTTATAACTTCATGTTTATTCTTCTCTACAGCTTTTTCTGACACCTTTGGGGTCGCAGGCGTAAACTATTGATTTGTATCTTTTTTATGGCCAGCTACCCTTCCTGACGCCTAACCTATGTAGAGTAAAATAATCACTATTGTGTGTTTCCGTGGTGGTCGGCAGTGTGGTGTGTTATGTGAATATGTAGATTTCAGTGTTGGGAAAATATAAAAAAAAAACAGTCCCCACGCCAGAAGAATTAATCCAATATTCGGGAGATAGTGGGTTCAAACCTCACTGTCAACAACCCTGAAGATGGTTTTCTATGATTTCCAATTTTCACACCAGGAAAATGTTGGGGCTGTACTTTAATCAAAGCCACGGCCGATTCCTTCGCACTCTTAGCCCCTTCCTGTTCTATCGTCTCCATAAGACCTGTATCGGTGCGACGTACAGCAAATTGTAAAAATAAATAAATAATTAAATAAATAATTAAATAAATAAGTGAATAAATAAATACATTGCTACGCCGCTGAACAGAGTGGCACACCTAAGTTATCTTTTTTTTTTTTTGCTAGTGGCTTTACGTTGCAACGACTTTACCGAGCTCGATAGCTGCAGTCGCTTAAGTGCGGCCAGTATCCAGTATTCGGGAGATAGTGAGTTCGAACCCCACTATCGGCAGCCCTGGAGATGGTTTTCCGTGGTTTCCCATTAAATGCTGGAGCTGTACCTTAATTAAGGCCACGGCCACTTCCTTCTCACTCCTAGCCCTTTCCTGTCCCATCGTCGCCATAAGACCTATCTGTGTCGGTGCGACGTGAAGCAAATTGCAAAAAAAATGCACTTTAGTATTTCTATTGCTTCCTTGTTTATTGTATGAATTAGTTTAGATAAAATAAGTGGTGCACCAATATTATCTTCTCCCTGTCTTCACAGATGTATTCTAAACGCTCTTGTAATAGTCTTACGTCGTGTCTCCATTATAATTCTGTTCTAAAATAAAATGAGAATTTTTCGCTGGAAGTTGTTTTACATTGCAGGTTGATGCCACATAACATACAAATTGTTTCAATGTTATTTCCAAACTTAGACTCTATTATTATTATTATTATTATTATTATTATTATTATTATTATTATTATTATTATTATTATTATTATTATTATTATTAAAAATAATTTAAGACATTTTGAGGGTGCTCAAATACGTTAGTCTCGCGTCGGCAGATTAACTGGCACATAAAGAATTCAAATGAACAACAGAAATCCATGCCCGATTACTTATTTAAAATTCAAGTTGAAACTCTGCGAACTAAGTTTTAATAACCAATTTCATTTTCAGTGCCCAGATCTTATCTGTCTGCTGGCTTTGACTTCCTGTCAGTACCTCCTAAGTCAATCGATTAATGCTTTCGTCGTTCCTTTGGCAGAGTCCCCCACCCCCGCCCACCCCCCTCTGTCATCTGGGCTATGATCCCAATTTAAACCCCTGACAGATTTCAACCACCAGTATAAATTCAGTCGCCCCACAGGTTTTCTTTTCTGGGATATCGATATCTTATATCTTTCTCTTATCCTTGGAACTATCTCAGATTTGTCGCCTTTGGTTTTTCGAAGTTCAGATCTTGTTAGTTTGTCAGTTATTAGTCATACGAAAGATAGACCAATAACCTTTTCTTTTTAATTGACAACTTTATTGGTTTTATCTCGCTGTACTTGCCCGTACGTGTTGTCTAAAATCTTTCGTGATTCTATTTTTACTACCGTTCTGTTAATAACAATAATAATAAATTATTTATTCAATCCATTTTTATTATTATTATTATTATTATTATTATTATTATTATTATTATTATTATTAATTGCAGCTATTTGTCTTCTTTTTCTCTTTCTTTGCTATCCTTTTTCAGTTTCTGTTAGCACCAATTATGTTTAAAATCTATCGAAATGAGTATCCTGGAAGATAATACCAGAGAATCCAATGAGTGCCTCCCTCTAAAATTTAATGACATTATCTTCGGGTTAATTCATTGGGTAAAACAAAACAAAAATATAAATGTGGAACTCTAGAACTGGTTTCGAAAAACTAAGCCCTTCAAACATGAGGGTGTTGAATTTCAGAACACAACTTTCTATGATATTCTGGCTCGTTGCAGCTGACCTACTCACAGCCGGTGTTACCACACCGTAACGAGATAACCAAGTAGGGTACGTTAGCACTTGTAGAAAGTACAAACAACGAAATTGAGCCATCATTCTACCTGCCGGTGTCGAAGTAAATGCTCTTTAAATAACTCGCGCATTTCGATAAGGAACCCAGGATGATGGTGAAAGGCTGCCTAAATACTAAACCATAGAGTGATTTGGCTACGCAGTTCAGGTCGTGTAGCTGTGATCTTGCATTTGGGTGATGGTGGGCTCGAATCCCGCTGCCGACAGCACTGAAGACAATTTTCCTTAATTTCCTGTTCTAACGCCAGTCAACTACTGAAAGTTCGTACAAGGTTGAACAACTAGCAAAACAAAAACAAAAAACAATATAAGACAGACATGTTCTTCACACACAAGAACACGAGGTTCAAAAAAATGTGGAAAAAATTCTTAAGTGTACCTATATGTTAAAATAGTTGACTAAAACATCTTGTCCAGTCCGTCCGTCCTTTCTACTGGAACTATTTGCTTCATTGTTGTTATATTCTCTCCGGAATTATCTGCCAATGAATCATCAGGCATTGAAACGTCTCTAAGCTCAGTAAACTTTGAGTAATACTAAAATCAAGTAATTAGATGATCATCCGATAATTGTAGGGCGAAGAATTACCCTAGCCCGCAATACATTCTGTACTTAGCAGGTTGCATACAGTTAAGGAGCAATATCTTTATGTAAAGAAAGCGGCGAAGCTAAACGATTTAAGGTGACGGCGACTATAGGCAAACCTGCAATGGTCCACATATAACTTATTACTATCTGGAGAGTAAAAAAAACCCTAAAGCTGGAGTAGAGCGGGGGGAAGGTAGTGACATGTAAAAATAATCGGAAACGACCTATATTTGTGTTGAAACCATAGTTTTCGGGGCCGCTGAAATGAATAGTGACACTCCGGTTGGTATATAACTTCAAATTCAGCTACCATCGGCGTGGTGGATGAGAAGGGGTGAAAAAGAAAATGTCCAAAATGACCGAGATTGTGTATGTACTGTATGTTCCAGCATAGCTGTCAACCGAACTTAATACACCCATGACTTATTATCTATAGTAAAATACTGTGGGGGTAAGACACCCCTAACACTCCCAGAGTTGGGGGTTGGGAGGGATTGACATGTAAAAATCATTGAAAACGACCAATATTAATGTGGAATCCATACTTTTCGGGGTCACTGAGATGAACCGTGACACTCGGGATACCGCTGCAGTCCACCCATTGGCATGTGGGTCATAAGGGGTGAGAAAGAAAATGTCCAAAATGACCGACATCAGTACTGAATTCACAGTTCTGTAGTTCTCTGGGTTGAATGGTGATAGCCCCAGTGACAATTGGTGTACATCATAAGTTAAATATAGCGCTAAGTTTAATACATACGGTTATCACTATCTATATATTTAAAAAAATTATGAAAACTAAAGTCAGTCAGTCCGGCCATAATATCCGGTCAATTTCCTTCATTCTTTTTTAACTGAAAGGTATTCATGCACAGATTTGTCATCAGGTAAAATCACTCCGCCTTCCTCAAATTTTTTGATTTTTCGATTGTTTGTCTCTTCGAAGCAATCATATTTGTGGTTCTAATTGAGGTACGGAGTTAGTTTTGCCCTAAGAACACTCAGTGTATCAAGGTCTTCCATTTAAGCTCTTAATTATTCAAATTGGTTGATTCTGAGGAAAGTTATGAGGGCACATTCAATATGACATCTCATTTCTTCAACATGTTTTCTCATTGAAGCAATAATATCTTTCGTTCTAATTGAGGTACGCATTTCGTTTTGGTCTAAAAATTATCAGTGTATCAAGCGCTTTCTTGAGGTAATAACTACTTAAATTGGTAGATTCCAAGAAAAGTTATAAGTACATTTGTCTCCATGACGAAGATCTTTGAAGGACTTTTTAACAGTTCGGCGCGTAGGGTTGTTCCAAGGAACGTTTAATTCAATTTCTTCGTGTGATATATTTTCAAGTGTATTGTTGACATAATATTACATTCTATTACCACAGCAGATCATGTGCTTTATTTAATTAACTCGAAACTTTGTAAATACATCCGTGAGGATAGTAACGAAAAACACCATACTTTGTACATTGCGCGCGGAGCCAGCGGGAAACTGCTAGTTTTTATTATTTAAAAGGATCAATAATTACTTCCCAGACAATTTGAGCTGCCATAGGAAAGAAGTTCCACGCGAAACAAACGAATCAAAAAGTAAAACTTTAAATTAAACGCACAACAATAACTCTAAAGCCACAGAGTAGTTCGTGAAAAATTAGCTAGTGGCTGCTACTCGTTAAAGGATTTAAAGTGTACTCATTCCGATTACGGGGCCTCGGATGAGTCCCGTATCGTTATTTTTCGTCACTACCTCCCCGTGCCGGGAGTGGGTAATTTGCGCGCCTGCTGCCTTCCTTGGATGTGGTAGCCGTTTCTCAGGCTCCCTCTCCGGAATCGAACCCTGATTCCCCGTTACCCGTTACAACCATGGTAGGTGCAGAACCTACCATCGACAGTTGATAAGGCAGACATTTGAAAGATGTGTCGCCGGTACGAGGACCGTGCGATCAGCCCAAAGTTATTCAGAGTCACCAAGGCAAACGGACCGGACGAGCAAATTAAACGCACAACAATAACTCTAAAGCTACAGAGTAGTTCGTGAAAAATTAGCTAGTAGCTGCGTGGTTGGGGTTCCGTAATTAAGGCCATGGTCGCTTCCTTGTCACTCCTAGGTTTTCCTACTCCATCGACGCCATAAGACGTATCTGTGTCGTTGGTGGTGATAGTGATTATTGTTTTAAGAGGAAGTGTAACTGGGCAACCATCCTCTTCGCGACGTAAAACAAACTGTGAAAGAGAAAGTTAATAAGTTATTAATCAACGTCACAATACGAAATCTACAAAATATCACTTCACACACAATTTTTTCACCTCCGTACAGCCCATGAAAAGCCTCGGAGGAGTGGAAGGTAAAGGCTTCCACCATTGTTAACCTCGGCACGTGATGGGGTACAGTGGTTGGCTCTACGCCCGGCCGCCCTTGCCCCCAGGAATTAACCTGGTGCTCATTTTTGGAGTAGGCTGAGTGAACCTCAGGGCCATATGCACCTCCGGAAGTGGAAATCTCGTTTCTTAAATTTTACGACTTCCTGACGGGGATTCGAACCCACGTCCTTCCGGGCGAACCGAGCACGCCTTTACAGCTTCGGCTATGCAGCCCCTAATACAGTGGACAATTTTTAATTCGAACTCCAAGTGGAATCAGTAAAGTTTCGAATTATCCAAAATTTGAACTATCCAAGAATGAGCATTTTAACGAAAATATAGTACAGTACCGTACTCTATAGATACATACATTTGAATACGTTCATTATAATGAAAACTATTACATTATGTGCATTTTGTCAACAGATCCCATGTTGTCCCGTACTGTAGATGAAAGTTTTCCCACAAAAGTGTACTGTATAAACATTAGTAAAACAACAGTATTAACACATAGTTTAGCACATGAAACAATTCACTAATTCTATTGCTCACTTAAAAAAAATAGTGCTTTTTGTTTGTTTGGGTTGATTTAGTTTTACATGATAGACAAAATTTTCAATTTCATCATCATACACATTTGATTGAGCTTCAAGAACTTCTTCTTATAAACTTCCTACCATTTTGAAAGCTTCAGACGTGGTTTGTATAAGCTCTCCTATGACGTCATTGCTGCTCTCTTCTTCATCACTGGGTGGATTGTAATTTTGAGGCACTTCTGGCAGAATCTCATCTCCTGTCAGATCTCCACATACTGCAACTTCAGAATCAACAGTTAGATACACGTCAAAACTGACACCAGTCACTACTTCCTGCCATCGCTCAGGTTCCAGGTGCATTCCTAGTTCTTCTGGAACCATTTCTGCATTGGAAAGGGAAGTTTTCTGGTGTCCAAGTGCGGACGGTCATTGACGAGAGATGGTCAAGGCCATGCAGATCCTACTCAGAATACGTGCTACATTGCGAGATATCGCAAGACATTGATTGCTAGCGCACCTAGCGGGACGGCCTTGAAACTGAGTGTAGTAGTGTTCTATACACTATGAATTATGCCAGCAATGTCATGTTCCAAGTCTTCTTTAACTAAAAAGTGGTTACAGGAGTTTTCCCATTTCACATCGGATGGTAAAATTATATTCTCTGACGTTTGCAGCAAAGAGGTGAGTAAAACTTGTATTTTATTTCCCCCTAACGAGTTATTATCAATTTAGCAAAATAAACATGATATTTTAATTGATGCCTATTACAATACGTAAAATTGAAGCTGGCTGAAAATATTTTAGAACCTATTTGAAAGTCTATTTTAGGCAGCTAAAATAACACTTAAGCACCTAAAAATCTGAGGTCTAAGAATTATTATTGCATGTTTCTGTGTGGTGTGTTGTTTTAATGTGTAGATAAACGTGTCGCAAACACAAGTACCCAGTCTCCGAGCCAGAAGAATTTATTAGACGCGATTAATGTCTCTGATCCCGCCGGGAATCGAATCCGCGATCTTCTGGATCAAAGACCTCAACGCTGACCATTCAGCTTACAATTCGGACAAAACGAAATCATTAATGAGTTTCGTTATTTCTATCAGTATTAACATTCGACTTTCGTACAAAGCAAAATCATTATTTAGTTTCAATATTCCTATCAATTTTAACATGCAACTTTTGTAGTCTAATGTTTAAGGCCGGGCCGCCAGGTGCGCCACTGTCAACAAGTCTCTCATTTTAGTACGGAAGAATACGGACGTGTCCTGTATTGTCTATAGTGTATTTGCTGCACTCATTGGCTGTCGCAGAGATAAATGTTAATTCTGTTAACAACAGCGACTACTTGACCATAACTAGGAAACTACAATAAAAAGAGAGAATTCTTGGGAATTATTTGAAGGCTTCAATACCTGAAACACTTACAAAAGTAATTTGTGATACAATTCTGACTTCGAATTATCCAAATTTAAGCTTCGAAACTTCTAATTAAATACGATTTTTTGCAATGGTTTGAATAGGAACTTCAAGGGGAATACACATTTATTCAAATTATCCAATGCCGAATTAACCAGAGTCCACTGTAATAATAACATAATTTGTCTTCCTGTTATTTATTTAGTACTAAATTACAATGCACAGTAAATACTCAAGTTTGTTGCGTCTGAAGGTGTGTAATTGATAACCCTATCCACATGCAGGGTTTACTCTAAGAAAATATTTGATAAAATATCACATTAGGAACAGGTTCTAGTCATTTTTCTCACGCAGGTATTTCTCAGATCAAAAGTCGGTGTGAAATAAATCAATAAAGAATTATAAAACATGAAAAAAACCAACTTCTTCCTGCACTGTGAGGCATGTGAATCAATATTAAAAACGATAAGATAAATTGAATTACGGATCGATAATAACATATTATTTTGGCAGAAGGAACCACCACATGTGAGCCAGCTATTAATCAGAGAGTAATAAATGACCAATCATACAGCGGCTGGCCTACTAAATGGAGAACCAGTTATTTTTAATAATTGAATGTGTCAATAATCAGAAATGAGAACGTGATGAGAAAGCACATATATTCTCTCTGAGATTGACGCAACGCTCACGAAGGTCTTTAAAAGGTATTTTTGTTCCTTTAATTAGTACGCGTGCACCGTTTAGGTGTGGATAATTATAAAGAGCAGTTACGTTAAAAATCGCTAACATTTCGCATTTCACCCTCATTATGAAGTTTAATTTCTCTGAAGACAAATATAAAATAGGATAATAAAATATGTGGGACTTATACGTTCAAATATAAACATAATTCCAAGTTTAAGATGGCATCAATCAATAATTCAATACTGATCTGCATTTAGGGCAGTCGCCCAGGGGGCAGATTCCCTATCTGTTGTTTTCCTAGTCTTTTCTTAAACGGTTGCAAAGAAATTGGAAATTTATTAAACATCTCCCCTGGTAAGTTATTCCAATACCTAACTCTCCTTCCTATAAACGAATATTTGCCCCAATTTGTCCGCTTGAATTCCAACTTTATCTTCATATTGTGATCTTTCCTACTTTTAAAGACACCACTCAAACTTATTCGTCTACTGATGTCATTCCACGCCATCTCTCCACTGATAGCTCGGAACATACCCCTGGTGATACTTCTAAGGGAACGTCCAAGATGCGCACTGGTTGTCTGAGTCTGATAGCCGGCGCTGACTGTCTGACTCTGAGCGGCAGGTGGGATGTGGCCGTTATGAAAGCTGGTTGTCAGTGCAGACAGACCTGCCACAAAAGGAAAGATATGAGATACAACTGATCAGTGTAGCATAGAACTAACAAGAGAACAGGCTGCAGCTCTATTGCTGCTAAGTGAGAATGTCACAACCACGTTAAAATGATTGAGAAATGATGTACATCAAATTAATGAATTAAGATCTACTTACGGGGAGTACAAACACCTTTTTCCACAGTTACTTGGCGACGAAAACAGATTTTTCGAATATTTCATAATGAGTTCGGATGCGTTTTATTTTATTTTGTTAAAAATTGAACACAGACTTACGAAGAACTGGGCGAATTACCACAAAACCCCTATTCTTCCGGAAAAGAGATTGGTTGTCACCTTGAGGTAAGTAAACACTCCTTTTTTTCAAAATGTCAAACACACTCAACACGAAAATCAACAGCCGGCGCGGCAGGTTGTCCGAAACCAGAATGAACTAATCATTCCGGTAAACATCTGAGTCAGACTACCTTCCTTCGCGCAGGTGCATATTGTCCAGTCCCGTTCAGCAACAAAGGATATACTTATGCCGACTCGGCGCCGACTGTATGACTCAGAAAACCAGCGTGCATCTTGGACGTACCCTAAGGCTGTTATTCCAGAGAGCCTGAGCCTCCCGTAGCAAGGGCTGCCGTGAAGTAGTACTACTAAAAATGTTTTCATTCTTCCCCTGAAGAGGAGGTGAGCTTCACCGTCTCTCAGGCCAGAGAGATTTGTATTTGAGAAGGAGATGTAAAGTGAACGTGAGAGGGTTGCCGGCCGTGGTCTATACTAGGAACTGTCCCGACATTCACCTTAGCGTAGGAGAATAGACAACCAAGGAAAGCCATTCTCAGGACAGCCGATGGTGGGGATCAGCCCCTCTCCGACTCCCGATTAGAGAGGCGTAGAGCCACAGTAGAGCCATGACCACCCCTCCTCTGCTCGCTTGGCCGAACGGAGTGCAGAGCTGACGGACCACGGACCAGCCGTGGCCACTCTGCAACCGTCTCTGGTCACTCCGACTGTTTGTGGGGACTGTACTGCTTCTTGTTACGGGAATATTTTCTTTGTAGGTGGAAGTACTCTGTAGAGTTTGTAGCAGACTAGCTGTAGTTGTTGACGACACAATCATATAGCAAATGCAAAGTTATCTAACTCCTCAGCTAATATTCAGGCATCAGTGGCGTACGCTGAGGGCTACCAAGGCTATCGGTGAAGCCCAAACCTCAATTGAGAACGATGGAAGTCTAAAGCACATTATACTATAAGCATCTGACACATTGTTCCATTTTTAAAACTTGAAAGCAGTGAGAAAACACGTCGCACGTATTTCTGTGAGCTAAAAGCATCGGAGACTGATATCGCAGCCCAGACTCTCGTCCCTCTCCCCTCTACTCGCGCCACGCGGCTTGCTGCTGTATATTGGATTATAGCGGGACCGGGTGGGATAGGTGTGCTAGGCTTCGGTCCGTCAGATCGCCACTATGAACCATGCGTTACTCATCAACCTCATCGTATATACTTCCTCATCTTATACTTCTGACTTAAGCATATAGATAACAGAGTGCTGGTATTTCACTCCCGTTTCCTTCTACATCCTTGTAGGAAGACACTGCAGGGCTGCTGTTGTAGGAGCAATATAGTTTTATTTTTGTAGGTACAGTTGCTAAAATGAAATGCAATCTTGCAAGTTTTCTTTCGTTGGTTGGAATCGAACCCGTGATCATGGGCCAGACACCACCACACATCTCCCGAAGAAGCTAATAATCCAGTTAACGATGGGTACGGCCGCTGTAATATTCAGCAGTTGTAATAATAATAATAATAAGAAGAAGAATAAGAATAAGAATAAGAATAAGAATAAGAATAAGAATAAGAATAAGAATAAGAATAAGAATAAGAATAAGAATAATAATAATAATAATAATAATAATAATAATAATAATTGTGCATGGCATCTGTATATGATGGGTGGTGTCCTAATGAGGAAAATGAATGGCGAAGACGTCATGAACATCCAGTCCCCAAACCAGGGGAATTAACAGCAATGAGGAGGTTGATTCTGAAAATTGATCCGGGGCCATCGGACCAAAGGCAAGCATTCTATCCATTTAGCCACAAAGCCGGACTTTAATTTGCTAAACCTTCGGCTACCACATCCACTGATCAGGGGTTGAGCCTTGGTAGCAGCAGATGCCAGGGCAGTAGCTTGTGAAGCAGATTTCACAACACAACAGGCTTCTCCATTGGCTATTGGCTGCAGCTCAAAACGCTGAAGGCTTGGCGTTCACTAAACCTACCATCGAAAAAGGGTAACCTAAGTCTACTGGTAGCCCACGTCTTGAACCCAGCATAAGTCACAAATCAATCAATCAATCAATCAATCAATCAATCAATCAATCAATCAATCAATCAATCAATCAATCAATCAATCAATCAATCAATCAATCAATCAATCAATCAATCAATCAATCAATCAATCAATCAATCAATCAATCAATCAATCAATCAATCAATTGTTCGATATCCTAGGTGGGTGCAGTAGAATAACACCCACGATACCTCCTGCCTGTCAATCATTCAGTCTCCACTGATCTGCATTTAGGGTAGTCGTGCAGGTGGCACATCCCCCAGTCTTTTCTTAAATAATTGCAAAGAATTTGGAAATTTAATGAACATCTCCCTTGGTAAATTATTCCTATCCGTAACTCCTCCTATAAATGAATATTTACCCCAGTTTCCTCTTGAATTCCAAATTTTTCTTCATACTTCTTTCCTACTTTTAAAAACACCACTCAAGCTTATTCGTCTACTTATATCATTCCATGCGAACTCTCCGCTGACAGTTCGAAACATACCACATAGTCGAGCATCTCGTCCCCTTACTTTGTGACATTTTCGTAATACTACTCCTTTGTCGGAAAACACCCAGAACAGATCGTGCTGCTTTCCTTTGAATCATTTCCAGTTCTCGTATCAAGTAATCCTGGTGAGAATCCCATACACTGGGGTCTTGCCAGACACTTACACGCTTTCTCCTTACATCCTTACTACACCCCTTAAATACTCTCATAACCATGTGGAGAGATCTGTAACCTTTCTTGACAACCTCCTTAATATGATTTCCGCAGTATACCTTGCCCTGTACTATTTGTTAGTTTCTACACTGAGAACTTCCTAACTGTCTGACTGAATTTACAAACATATTAATCTGCATATTACTTGAAAATCTGAATATCTGCATTTAAAATGGAAATTATTAAAATTAACATTCATTAAATAAAATACACACTCGTCGAACCTTGTACTCACACTTACTTGTTACCTGCTTACTTACACATACGTTATTTGAAGGGCGCCAGCTGTCACTCAGTACAGCAATAATAGAATGAGACTCTTGACCATCTCTAAGGTGTGGGGTAATAAGCTTACTTTTGACAACATACCATATAAGTTCTGGGAAAAGGAGATTGGCGTTCGGTTTCCCCATTAATTTTGAGGTTAAGATATTTTACTGTCAATGAAATGAAACTATGAATTCGTTTGATAGAACAATATATATTCTTTAAATAATATATCAAAAAATAGTGAGTCTTGTTGCGATAAAACAGATGAGAATATGAAATTATGACATTGCAACTGAAAGAAACTAGGCATGAATTTGAATTCTTCTTGACCGGACATTTAACAATTTATACGAAATATTTCCCTCACTGATTCACTTGACTGTACCTTCAACACTTTGAGTGTAATTACGACGTAATCCATTGCTCTGGTGTTTACTGTAGATGTGTCACGCCTAACGTGGTGATACATCCTTGCGACTGCTTCTTCTCCATATCATCTGACTTCTTTGTAAGTCAATATGGTATGACCTCTTGGCAGGTCCAGGGTTGCCCTCTCTGACTCCTTGGTAAGCCTTGCGTCCGCGTCTTCCACTAAGTGACGGACCAACCATTTGGTCTCACTCTCTCAATGACCAATAATGGCTCACTGAGTCTTCACCATCTCTCGTTCACACTGGTTGGCTGACCACTTAAGGCCTCTTGATCTAGTAGACTACTTCACTGTACTGCATCCGTATAAGTAATGACTGACGCTACAATGTGCACCCGCCTTATATAGACTTAGTTGACACAGCTACGTAATCTCCAAAAATAACAATGACATACTCCCACCTACGCGACAGATATTACATCCAGTGGTGAAATAGCCCCGCGGCGACGAGTCGATGCGCGCATATCTAAATAAATACGATGACATAGCCAAGGCGCGGCGATGACTTGGCAGAATCGCCACTAATCTTGCACAATGTCCCAACGTCACACTCAATCTCTGATATATACAACAATTCTCACTGTACAGGTATTGAGTGTTATACTACACATACGTATATATGTATACATCTAAGTGCAATCTTGCAAGCAACAGGCAATTGCAAAATTGAATAAAACGGATAATTACAATAATAGTACAATATCACAGATAACATAATAATAATACTGACATAATAATAATAATAATAATAAAATCCAGATAAAATCATACAATAATAAAAATACAGATATCATCTTGTAACGGGATTTGAACCGTTACAATTCGCCTCCCTCATAAATAAATCGAAGAACAAAGAATCGATTGATTTATGAACAAAATTATATATATAACACTGACACAGATAAACACTTTAAATGAGTATACAACAATAATTTTCTTTTTCAGCATCCATACATTTTATAATACATCACATATATGAGAATTCTTCTCGCACATTGCCATCGTAGATAACTGTTCAGTGTCCCATTCTCATACAATACACAAGAGCATAGCCCTTAATTTAACACACACAAATAATTTTAAATGATTACACTACATTCTTCTTTTTTTTTACATATCAAAACATTTTGTGAAAATTTACTTATATGAGAACTTTTCTTGCATATTGTTATCGTAGATAACTGTCCAATGTCCTGTTCTCAGTTTTGTCACACAGTACATGACAATGTAGCACTTATTCTTCCAATACACCAATACGACACTTGGTTCACACGCAAATCGCAGATGTTAGTTTTATTTTGCCAGTTTCTCACAAAATTTAATCATCTTACTCTTATCTCAACAAATCTCACGTGAAATACTTCTTTACATATACGTATAATACTATAAATACCGACAATATCCCCTTCCTGATCTTTTAAAGAATATGCACACTTCCCGATACGGTTCACAATAGTGAAATACCCCTGATACAAAAGAAAGAATTTAGACATATTTCCCGCCTCTGCAGATGATGGGAATGGAACTTTGAGTAGCACTCTCAAACTGAATCAATTTTGCCCTTATTAACTTACATCTCTCAAGAAATCACATCCTCCTTGGCAACAACAATTAAAGGATCAATACCATGGCTACAAGATGGTTCAATTATTCCGTAATCCAGCATAATGTTTATTTGTTCCTAGACTTCACTAGCATTTTTAAGTTGAATGGGGTACTTACCTCCCACAAACGATGAATGGTCATGTACTACAAATTTATGTTCATATACGTGTTCTTCCTCACTTACCACTAAATACATCTCGATGCTTACCTAACATCGAACACAATTACTCTTCCTGTAATTCACTCAAATTACCTCACGTCACTGCCTCATACCGACGATCCCTCAGATCCTGGTCGTATAGACACGTAACACACCCAACAACACATTTCCTCTCACTAGGAACAACTTCACTTACCTCTCATATATTTCAAAGAACACACGTCACCAACACACTTACCTCAGACCATCATAATTAACACGTACTTCTTTGCTAGTTTCCTCATAGAACAAACACACACTACCTAAATTAAAGTCTATTCTACTTCCATGATTTGCAACCAAGTCAGCTCCTATAATAACTGAATACACAAGTTTTGGTATAACAAGGCGTGGCTGAAACTTACAATTATCTTCAATTATGATTGGTACCGCTATCATATTATTTACTCACTTTGACTCACCCAACGGCTGTTATAAGATCTGATAGTATCTTCACTTACCTTCTTCATATTACAATTTCCATCATTGGAGTTACTACCTCACTACTTACATCACATTCTCGGCATTACAAGTACTTACATCACTTAACAGAACACTTCTTACGTCTAACTTACTGTTACCATTAATTACTGCATGATCTACGACTACGTCATTACTTAAATATCTCACTTAACATTACTTAGGTCACAATCACACTATACTTAAATCTGCTTTCACTACATAACTACTTATACTAAATACCAGTTCATCTACTACCTTCAGCCTGTTCACTTAATTTATCCGATTCCCTGTGAATCTGAAATACTCTGGCTCGATAACGACACATTGATAACCTTCATATTCAGACTATCACAGTCTCTCTGATAACTCAAATTCGTACGCCTCCCATCTTCCGATTCTCTCTGATTACTCCTCTGACCTTCTCTCTCATAACTCAAATACATACGCCTCCCATCTTCTGATTCTTTCTGATTACTCTTCTGAACCTCTCTCTCATAACGCAAATACATACGCCTCCCATCTTCCAATTCTCTCTGGTTACTCCTCTGATCCATATCACTATTGACATAACTTTTAATCCTCTGCGGATCATGATTACTCCTTCTCTGATACACGGCTAACATTTTTCCCCTTCTCTCTACTATACTAGTTTCTCCAGACATCATGCGCTCTCTCTCGCGCGCGCGTAAACATTCTTCCCAAAGCCTGTCAATGAGCACTTTAATCTCTCTTAAATTAGACATATTATTCCAGTATACTCGAAACCATATTCTACTTTCACCGACAAAAACATTCGACAAGATTTCCACCACGTATTCCCATTCATTAATATTATTCCTCGACTTACTTGCAAATCTTTTCTCAACTACTTTTACAAACTCTATAGGATTAAACTGTTTTCCAGAAAACTTGGTTAAATCACGATCCCTACTGAACAAACCACTCGCTACTATCACGTCTAAACCTGTCTTACCTCTACCTTTCTGCCGTATCACTTCCTGGCAGTTTACAACTTCTTCTTCTTCTTCCGCTGCTCTCTCAGAATTCTCTTCCACTATTCTCACGTCTTCCTGCAATTCTTCTTCTCTCTTTCTCACCTGCTGTGATAGCGTTTCCTGTTCGTTCCGTAGTTCAGTGACCTCCAAAAGTTTGCTTTCAATTTGTTCATTTCTACTAATCTGTTCCCCCAACTCTTCCCCAACTGCATTGCAAATCTTGTCCAATCTCTTCTCGACTACCTCATGAATTTCTTCCCGATTACTAGAACTTTTATCACTTAATTCTACGATATTCTCTGTACAAGTTCCTTTGACATGCTCAATTTGAGTATGAAGCTCGCTCCGCCTCGACTCCATTTCTTCCCTAAGGTCAACACACTTTTCATTTGACTTACTTTCTAACTTAGATGTTTGATTATTTATCTCTAATATCTTAGTATCTATATTACTAATGATCGTATTACAATTTTCTTTATTACTGCCAATTAATTCTTCCATTTGTTTCTTATTATTTTCATTACTAATACCAATCATTTCTTCCATTTTCTTACTTATCTCTTTCTTACTATTTTCGTTACTACTATCAATCTTTTCCTCCATATGTTCCATATGTTCCATATGTTTCTTGAGCCCGGTCATTTCGGCCATGAACAAATTAAGAAAATCTTGGTTCATTCCCCCCGCGATCTCCTTTTGAGTTTCAGTGTGCTTCTCAATTTCTGCACTTTCCTGAATTATCTCAGAAGCTTCCATCGTTTTCACCTGCTCCCTACTCTGAATTTCACCTTGGATGTCCGCAGAAGCAATGACCTCGTCCTCACATGACTTGTTATTGTCTTCCTTGTCCATCTTTGGTTCACTAGTGATAGTACGCGATCTCAAATTAATTTCCCTCTTCAAATCCCTTGACATATCCCCAAAATACAAATATATATCACACAGTTACACTCCTCACATTTACCGGTAATAATTTCCGTTGGCTTAAATGCGCACACTCTTCCCAAATGAACCTATGATATGCTGTCATTCAGACCAAATTCTGAATTTCTTCGTGCACCACGTTGCGGGGCCAAAATGAGAACTTCCTAACTGTCTGACTGAATTTACAAACATATTAATCTGCATATTACTTGAAAATCTGAATATCTGCATTTAAAATGGAAATTATTAAAATTAACATTCATTAAATAAAATACACACTTGTCGAACCTTGTACTCACACTTACTTGTTACCTGCTTACTTACACATACGTTATTTGAAGGGCGCCAGCTGTCACTCAGTACAGCAATAATAGAATGAGACTCTTGACCATCTCTAAGGTGTGGGGTAATAAGCTTACTTTTGACAACATACCATATAAGTTCTGGGAAAAGGAGATTGGCGTTCGGTTTCCCCATTAATTTTGAGGTTAAGATATTTTACTGTCAATGAAATGAAACTATGAATTCGTTTGATAGAACAATATATATTCTTTAAATAATATATCAAAAATAGTGAGTCTTGTTGCGATAAAACAGATGAGAATATGAAATTATGACATTGCAACTGAAAGAAACTAGGCATGAATTTGAATTCTTCTTGACCGGACATTTAACAATTTATACGAAATATTTCCCTCACTGATTCACTTGACTGTACCTTCAAAACTTTGAGTGTAATTACGACGTAATCCATTGCTCTGGTGTTTACTGTAGATGTGTCACGCCTAACGTGGTGATACATCCTTGCGACTGCTTCTTCTCCATATCATCTGACTTCTTTGTAAGTCAATATGGTATGACCTCTTGGCAGGTCCAGGGTTGCCCTCTCTGACTCCTTGGTAAGCCTTGCGTCCGCGTCTTCCACTAAGTGACGGACCAACCATTTGGTCTCACTCTCTCAATGACCAATAATGGCTCACTGAGTCTTCACCATCTCTCGTTCACACTGGTTGGCTGACCACTTAAGGCCTCTTGATCTAGTAGACTACTTCACTGTACTGCATCCGTATAAGTAATGACTGACGCTACAATGTGCACCCACCTTATATAGACTTAGTTGACACAGCTACGTAATCTCCAAAAATAACAATGACATACTCCCACCTACGCGACAGATATTACATCCAGTGGTGAAATAGCCCCGCGGCGACGAGTCGATGCGCGCATATCTAAATAAATACGATGACATAGCCAAGGCGCGGCGATGACTTGGCAGAATCGCCACTAATCTTGCACAATGTCCCAACGTCACACTCAATCTCTGATATATACAACAATTCTCACTGTACAGGTATTGAGTGTTATACTACACATACGTATATATGTATACATCTAAGTGCAATCTTGCAAGCAACAGGCAATTGCAAAATTGAATAAAACGGATAATTACAATAATAGTACAATATCACAGATAACATAATAATAATACTGACATAATAATAATAATAATAATAATAATAATAATAATAATAATAATAATAATAATAATAATAATAATAATAATAATAATAAAATCCAGATAAAATCATACAATAATAAAAATACAGATATCATCTTGTAACGGGATTTGAACCGTTACAACACAAACAACCAGTAGTAACAACGATAATATTACGGGGAATTACCTCCAGAAGACCAGAGATGAATGCTAGTCCAGATGTGATGCTCGCCATGCCAGTTATTTCTCTTCTACCAGACGTAAAGTTTGTGGGAGAGCTTTAATATACTTTAACTTGCCTTGTGGGTGGGGGCAGTAGAATATCACCCAGGATATATCCTGCCTGTCCTAAGAGGCGACTAAAAGGGGCTCCAGGAACTCTTAACTTGGGAGCGTGGGTTGGCGACCACGGGGTCTTTAGCTGAGCCCTGGCATTGCTTGTGCCAGGCTCCTCACTTCCAACCGTCCTACCCGACCTCAGGTGATCAACACTTGTTCATTTCAGACCCCGACGGTATTAGGTCACGGGGCCTAGGAAGTCTTTAATTTTCATGCCCGTAGTGGACTTTGTCTTTCTTTGGTTGATACCTTCATTTTCTAATTGTCGGATCCCCTCTACTTCACCCTCCCCTCTGATTAGTGTTATCGGAGGATGATTGCCCAGTTGTACGTGCACTTAAAACAACATTCACCACCACCGCTGTGACAACAATGGTGCGGCACCACATTCTCTACGCGGTCCGTCCTTAATATTATAAGCGGTGGCTGCAATAATATCCTAATCTGAAGGGGGTATGCGAAGTAGCTCCTTTGGGAAGAGCTTTCGCATTACTGGCCATCCACATGGTCGTTTGCAAGACTACTTTTTATTTATTTATTCTCTCTCGACCGCGCGTCAAAATCACTTTTTTAATTAATATCTTCTCCATTTTCTACCTTGAAAGCCTTGCAGGCAGCCATGCACCGGGGGTGACAGTGGCTCTTGAGCGGCAGTGGTCTAGCGCCGGGGATGTCTTGGTATGACCGCGACAGGGTAACCAGTGCCGAAAGGAGATATGGGATTGCCTGGTGGGTTTAGGGAGGTTTCTCATAACTTCTCCTTTACGGAGGGGTGGAAGTAGCTGGCAGAAGACTAGCCTTTGCACCTCAAGTTATTCTGTACTCTTGTACTAGGCTATGTTCCTGCGCTAGTACTCGCTTGTCGGTCATTTGACCAAACAGGTAGGTCACCACGGGCTGTGAGGCGGGGCGGAGCCTCACGGCACCCACCCACCCCCACACCAAAAGAAGACGCATACTAACACAGCTTTATTCTCTTGATCTCACTTAGAAAAAGGCAAACCTTGTTGAGCTGGGCTGAGCGATGATCGTCCGACCAGGCCTCCAGTGATTTCCATCTCTTTGGTTCGTTGATGAAGCACGAGGATGAACGTCATGACGTGGCTTCAGAAACTGGTAGCAGATTTCTGTCTTGCCAACATCCATGTCTTGAAATAGAGGAACAAGAGCTTTGATAGGAATAGTGAGTATGTTGAATAGCAATGTGTACTACTATGTATTATTTTATGTGACAGTGAAATGAAGTTTCTCCGTGCACGATCTTATTTCCTTATGTTTTGAACGGTGCATTGTACTTATAACACACGTTGCCCGTCATCCTTGAAGGGTTTGCCTTACAAAGGCTGTACACCACCTTTGGTAATAAGCCGTACAAAATGTGTTTTTGGTTCGAAGTACTGGCGTGCTATTGTTAACACGCAAGTCACCCATGTGTTGTCAGTTTTGAATATTTGCACCAGGCTAGTTAGAGGACACGAGTTTTATTTTAATGTTGTAAACGTTTCTTAACAAACAAAATAGGGGACCCCATACTACGAAAAGCCAACGGCTGTAGCCGTGTTGAAACACCGGATCTCGGGAGATCTCCGAAGTTAAGCAACATTGGGCGTGGTCGAGAGTTGGATGGGTTGCCACGCGCTGTTGGCGGGGGGTGAGGGAATGGAGGAGCGGAAAGGAACTGGCCACCCTACCGTACGTAAACTCCGGCTCAGGCATACCCCTGCAGAGGTTCGAACCTGCTTTCGGGCAGAATAAACCCTTATTTTACCTTACACTACGAAAAAACGTAAAATTAAGCAATTTCCTCAATTGTACCTAAATTTGAAGGGCTAAAGGGCCCTATCAAACTACACAAACAAATTCCGAAAATCACTTTTGGCCTAAATACAGTTCCGGAAATACAGCCTAAAATCGCTTGCTTTTTTAATCGTTTTCTTATATATTCAGATCCTAGGCAAATTAACTTATTACATAATTCTTTCTGTAATGTGTTCCTTGGTTCAATACCCTCAGACTTTTTTGATTTTTTGAAAAATGTCCTCACCGAATGTGGTTATAAGGACTTAAGTGAAACAATGCACTGACTCACATTAGCGCTCGTAGTGGTAGAAAAAGGCACGCTGCTAATCTAAACGAGTAGATAACGATGATTAAGAAAATAATTGTAATTTTTAGGAATAAATAAAGAATATATTCTCGTACTTTATTATATTTTCTTTACCTAAAATTCGTAGCTCATATCCTTAGGATGTTTTCAACATCCAGTTGCTTGCCTGAAGGGCTAGAACTGTAGATTTTCATCTTTATTCAAGTAATTTGGGTGGTTAGTAATTTCTATTGCCTCTCGAATGATTCTGGTGTATGGTAGGAATGATCTAACGGAGAAAGATCAAAACAAGTTGAGGCAATGAACTGCGACAACACAGAATAATAAAAGTTAAATGAGCAATATGAAACTGTCTGATAGAACGCAGGAACAAATCTTCTCGTGCTGTTGTAAATGAGATAACTGCTCGCAGAAGCACGTCTGGTCGTATTGCTCCACTGTAAACGAGACGACTGCCGGGTTACTCTACAAAGGCAATGAACTACGACAACACACAATAAAGCTCTATATACCACTGAGCTACATCCCCGACCGGCAAGGCTCTACATATATATTAATGTGCATTACTTCTACAGAAGGGGAGCCTCCGTGGCTCAGACGGCAGCGCATTGGCTTCTCACCGCTGGATACCGTGGTTCAAATCCCGGTCACTCCATGTGAGATTTGTGCTGGACAAAGCGGAGGCGGGACAGGTTTCTCTCCGGGTACTCCGGTTTCCCCTGCCATCTTTCATTCCAGCAACACTCTCCATTATCATTTTGTAGCATCTGTCAGTCATTAATAAATCACTTTGGGAGTGGCGACCCCATCGTACTAATAGCCTATATCTGCCTCATTCATTCCATCCCTGACCCGGTCAATGACTGGAAAACAGGTTGTAGGTTTTCACTTCTACAGAATGAATTTTACTGAAGTTTCTTTGACTGTAATGATGTTTGATATAGAAGCCATTTAATATTTCATGAAGAGGTGCTAAGGCCTAGGCGTATAAACTACTGACAATGACGTAAAATTATTATAATATCTTTGCCAGTTATACAACAAACTCGTATTCCAAACATTTTGATAACGTTACTTCTGATAATTTTCTTTTAGGGGTTTAATACATTGCACACTGGTGTATTCGTAACCTGGTTTGTGTGTACCGAGCATTTTAGCCATATTTTGAGGCTTTATAACTTCAATGCGTTTTGAGCTAAATGAATCATACTTCTTTGCCTCCTAAACTAAAAATATCTTTATCAGTACTGAATTCATTTGGTTATTTTATTTTTGAAACTGAAATATGAAAGGGGGCGAATAAATGTATCACGCTTTTGAGCTCTTTACCTTTTTTTTTTCCATTTATTTCAAAGAATGCATGTAATCAATCTTTTTCTCATATTCACATCTAACATTGTTGCATCATTATTATTATTCTATCTCAAAGACAAAATGTGATTGACGAAAGTAATCTTTTTCCACAGTTCTTTTTCTGCACCATATAGCATTGTAGGTCTCACAGAATATTTATTGGTTTTCCCCTCAGTTGGGATATTTAGTCTACTGTCACAGAGGACACCAGACAACCTTTTCGAGTTAGACCAGGCAGCCTGAATTCGGCAGGTAATTTCCAGATCTAGATTACCATCAGCAGACATAGTGGATCCTAAGTAGCCTATTTGAAACTGTTCCTTGCCTGGAGCTGGTTTCCATCCATCTGAACAGTTTCATTTCCAATTCCTCCCAGACACATGTATTCAGTCTTATTCAGTACAATCAAGAAAATTTTGACTTCGTGTGATATGGTTCGGAACATTTGGATAAACAAATAAGCGTATTGTTATTATCATCATAACTGGGTAACTTTATCTGAATCACTGACGAGAAATAGAGATCATTCATCATCATCATTGCTGTCATCCAGTTCGTTTCCTGAAACAAAGTTTCAATAGAGCTATCGTTCAAAGAATCAAAACACCGTGATGCCATTGTAGGAACGATCAGAAAAACAAAGCGCGCGAAGCAGATGGTTGCTACTTTCAAAACAGTCGCTCGTATTCATCAGGCAATAGTTATTTGTCCGATCTAGCAGCAGTAGAAGGAACTGTAGCGCTGTCATTCATGTTTTCCATTAGAGACAAGGACGTACTGTAGGCCTATTTCCAGCATGTGATGACTTATGAGAAGCCACCGGATTTGTATGCAAATACATATTTTGTTTGCCAATATGCAGACCTCCAAAACTGGCAATGAAGTGCGTTTTAAGACCAAATTGGACGAATTGTGAGATATAATAGTGCATATACTGTACAGGCATATATTTGAGATTGGTCCGTACATTTCTAATTTCGGACTTATTGTGCATATTTTTGACTTTAGTTATGCATATTTCAACATGTTTTGCAAAGAGTCTTCAAGGAAATATTAATTAATGCCGTGAACTCGTGCAATAATACGGTTGAAAGGAAACTGACACCTTTCAAGACACACTTCCAAATCATATCAGAATCAATCAAGACGATAAAAACACGTGGATTGCATCTTGGCAATTCGTTGGACATTACGTAGAACGTGAAGCGTGAACTGGAAGGTACCCTAGAAAACCTCGGACTCCGTCTGCACACAAAATATCGCGATGTCCTTAAACGAAATCCGGGCTATGACGACATAACTGCTATAAACAAATATTTGGCTGGTACAGATAATGTGGATCTACACCTGCACTCGTTCCCGAATTCAGATACAGTCCTCTCACATCCGTACTTGTAGTTCTCCGCATTGAAGGCAGTTTTAACAGACAAACGCCACAGATTTAAACCAGAAAACGTGTAGAAGACAGTTGTAGTGTAATGCAAATTAGTTATGCAAAGGAAAAGTAGGGTGTGCAATGTAAAATGAAAGAACAATGTGTATTTAAGTGTGCTTTTTCCATTTTTTACACGTTTTCTTACAACCTTACTAATTGATTTATCGTGTGTATTAAGGCGACAACCCGGAGATAAAATATATTTTTACCTATTGCATAGATTTTCACGAAACTTTGCGAGAATGTCACCTACATACCAGTAGAGATGACACGAACATTTCTTTCATATACAATTAATAGTTTTTCCAAAATATTTTTTTGAAATTTTAATTCCATTTTTCATGAAATTTAATTAACTTGCTAACGTAAATTCATAATTAGGTAGATAGTACTTCTTTTAAAAGCACTACGTTTCGATTTTTCTGCACATAATTTAATAAAGAAAGATACCCTACTAAAGTTTGTGTAATATTTACGTTCTAAAATTTTGGACTTAAAAATCCCTACTACTTTGAAAAATTCCGCATCAAAAATTCCATGCATAGGTTTCTTAATATAGCTGTGATAGATACACATTTTGTTACATTCGGAAGAATGTTATGGGAGAAAAATGAGATTTAAATGTAAAATTACAATTGCCAAACAAAGCATTATTACAGTGATAAATTGTTTGAATTCAGCGGAATAACTTCGTGACAAGAAAAAAGAAACTCAATCTTTTCAATTTCAGTCATAAGAAACATTACACCTAAATGACCAAACTATCGGTTTTTATCTCCGGAGTGTCGCCTTAATGAGCACACTGTGTCTTATCTAGGATATAGACTGATACGTCTTACAAACTGTGCTCGGATTGTTTGTACCAATGGAACGACTGCAGCTGTAAGTAGTGTGATTTTTGTTTTCTCATTCATGATCATGATTTCATGAACTGTTGTGGATGAATCACGTGTGTATAATAAAGGATTGTTACGTTTGAATTTCATACAAGCATTTAATAGCGTGAAAATAAGTGCATACTTAAATGCATATTTCACAACTGTTTGTAGCCCATGCTTATATTGGTGATTTATACAGCATATAAATCATATGTCTACTCATTAGTTAAGAAAATCAGGCACCGCATACGTCAGTAAATAAGGAAGCCCGAGCAACGCTCGGGGCACCGTATTCAATGTGTTAAAATGGATATTTCCATTTAAAGACGGCCGCAAATATTTGTTTACTAGATTTCTATATGCAAAGTGTCCTCTGCCAATTAGAAAGGTGAATGGAGTCCCTTGTGCTGACATTGCCTTGATTGCAGCCGGTCATTTCTTGATCCGATTCCTAAAACCGGGGTATTGTGCTGCCAATATCTCGAAAACGGTTAGTTTTTGCCTCTTAAAGCATGGTTATCGCGGTCCCTTTGGCTAAGATGGAAATAGAGCGTTTCGGGACCAGTGTCCATATAACGTATTTTCTTCGTCTACGTGTGGAGAATATTTCGTGAAAGTTTGCCCTACTTTATTGTTGCATTCTAAATATACTGTAGACAGCCACGTCTATTTAAGACATTATCACATTGCCGACCCCACATAACTTTGTCCCTAACTGTCGTAGAGAATCCGGTGTGTTATAATTTCGGGTCCAGACAGAGCTTTCTAACGATGCACCACATTAAGGGTAGGAATCAATATCTAGACATTCTTCTTCTTCTTAAGATGCTGTCTGCACACGGAGGTTGGCGATCCGCGTAGCCAGCTCTGATATTGACAATGCAACATGAAAAGCTTCTTCTGATGTACATCTTTCCATCTTCTAATGTCCTTTAGCCATGAATTTCTCCGTCTACGAACGGACCGTTTCCCATGTCTTTCCTTTTATAATTAGCTGTAATAATTGATACCGCTCGCCCCTCATAACATGCCTTAAGTATTTTGTTTTCCTTTGTTTTATAATAAGTAACAGTTCTTTTTGCATTTAAATCCGATGAAGGATCTCGACATTTGAAATTTTCTATATCCAAGGTATGCGCAAGAGGCGGCCATAGAGATGCATTTCAAAGGAATCTATACATTTTTCAGTGCTTGGATCCAGGGTCCAGCTTTCGCTTCCGTATAGGAGAATAGGGAATATGTAGCAGCGGATCATGCGGATTCGTAGCTGAAGACTGAGATCTGACTTTGCAAAGAATTTCTTCATGGTAATGAATTGTTTCCTGACCTGCTCAATTTTAGATTTTATTTCTCGTTTGGAATCACATAGGTCGTTCAACATGGTGTCCAAGTATTGGAAGGAGGGCACTTTCTCTACTATATGACCTTTCATTGTGAGATTTGCTCGTATTAACATCGTTTTTGTTTTGGAAGAGTTAACATATAGGCCAAATTCTTCACTATGCTGAACTAGGTGATTTATCATGCACTGAAGGGTGTATAAATCATCTGCTATGACAACAATGCCATCCGCATACCTGATGTTCTTAATAACCTCCCCATTTATCTTGATCCCACCATATTCTGTCAGCCATTCAAAACGCCAATATTTCAAGAAAAATTCCAAATTCAAATATTCGGCCCGATCCTTGCTGTGTTTTGCTATTGGAGTTTGGATAATTTTGTCGCCCAGTTGTAAGGCGTAAAACACGCAAAAGTTACACATTTGAACCACCCTCGTATGTCTCCTGGTTCCGCAGTTATTGATGGCGAACAATATCATATGCTGCAAAATCGTTACGTCTCCCTGGAGTGTTTCTCTGAGACCCATAAAGTGTCGTATTTTCTCTTATATTCAAGATTTCCGGTCAAACAGAACCTTTACCATTCCGATCAGTTCTGAATCGAGCTGATGAGAGGTGAGCTATGAGGTGAAATTTGACCAGAAGAAGAGAAATAATAGGGCATATTCTGAGACATCCATGACTTATTTGGTAAGTTTTTGAGGGAATTATATGATGTATAAATAATAGAAGCAGGCGGGTAACGTCAGAAGATTAGATCACGACGAAATAAATTGTTCTACATTTTATACGTAGAGGAATCGCCATTCGATTGCATCCAGCAGCAGATATCGTAACTGTAAACGATGCTTGTCCGTTTTTCGCAACACTGCGTCATGCTACACACAAAAGAACTACACAAAATTATTCAAGAATAATTACAGCCATGAAAATTGATACCAAAATATCATATTTTAGTTAGATGTGTAGTTTGGTGTGTAGTGTACAATAGATGGTATCATGCACAAGATTTGCTTATCATTACCTTTTCTACGCATTTGTTTGACAACAAAATATAATTCCAACAATAACTTGATGCAGTAACAATCAGTAAACTCAGTTTCAAACGATCTCGTGGTGTACTTACATCAGGCTTATCAGTTGTGCTGTCTGATATTTTTCAATCTTTATTTGAACAGTTTTTGATTGAATTTTGTTCGTATACTTTTCTGGGTTCAAACTTTATTTGAACAGTTTTTGATTGAATTTTGTTCGTATACTTTTCTGGGTTGTAATCGAATAAATTATTATAACTGTGACTTCAAATATCGGTTAAAGACTACAGTTTTGTAGTTAATAAAAAATGACACCAATTTTAGGTTCGAATATCTAAGGGATGTACGGTTGCGTTGGCAGTTCATCCGCGTAACCGTTAAACCACGGAGACATAAAGCCTATTAAAACATTATTTTTTAATGATTTTAAAATAATGAATAATCCCTTTGTTCATATACTTTTAACAATTTTTTTCCGTTAGTTCTACTTGTTGTAATTACGTTTATGTTAGTTATTCATAGATTTTACATTTCATTTGAGAGGGATTAATAAACATAGGGTGCAGTAGTTATGTAGAAATGTAAAGTTTAGCCCAAAATAGGGGGGCGTGGATAACTGCATCATCAAATGAAAATTATGAAATTTATTACATATAATCACCAAACCAGTCTATTGACTGATAACTCAAACAACAAATAATGGATGCATGTAGCCTAATTTTATAGACGTTGTCAATCAAAACATCAGGATGTGCAAACACCGTTGCTGATACGAAGTCCGTCACTTGAACTGACGGGGCACACATATATTCTCACTAGCAAGATACCCGTGCTTCGCTACGGTATTATAGGCTACTGAAATTTACAATTGAATGCTTATTGTTTTAGATATATAATCCGCCGAAATTCGCTGTCTGACTCGTTTTCTGCGAGAATCCGCCAAAATTCGCGATCAGACTCGTTTTCTAATAGATTACGGCAAGTCTCCTCTCATTTTTCAATCTTTCTTTCCAGCAATCGATTTTGTACTTCCCGGGCTAGATCCAAGTATTCCGCCCGGTCAGTTGGGTCCCTAAATCTTTGCCATCTTTCCCTATAAGCATTGTTAATATGGATCAAATCCTTCAGGAGATCCGGCGTGGTGTCGTCTTGGGTGCCTTGGCGGTACTGAACCCGCGGCCAGACTGCATTCTTAGTCATTACCCGTCCAGGGCTCGTTTCCAGCGCGGTCCGCACATTTGACGATGGTCCAGAACATTATTATTATTATTATTATCATTATTATTATTATTATTATTATTATTATTATTAATTATTATTATTATTATAGATGTTCTGGACCCCACAGCAAGATGTAAAACCGCTACTTGACGCTAAATTACATCTGCTGCCAATGATTGTTAACGATGTGACCAGTACCATTGTCGCGCGTAGGCAAGCGTGCGGGATTTCTGGCGATACGAATGACACACTTCCGTGCATTATTGGCCTTATTATAGAGGTGAACAATTTGATGGGCAATCTCATTCCTATTGTTTATTCCAAATGTGTATACATTTTTATTTATATGTCAGAAGAATCTACTGTAATCTAAGAACGTTCTCCGAAGGAAAAGATGGCTGTTGAAAACGAACCCAGGAAAGATTTAAATAATCGGTTTATGATCAGAATAAGTACATCGAAAATCTACAGCCTGTTTCCAGTCATTCGACAGGGTCAGGAATGGAATGAATAAAGCCCCATCTAGCGGCGACAATAGGAATTGTGCCGGCTCCCGAAGCACACCTCTGGGGCAATTATCGATGAATGACAAATGAAATGAAATATTGGACAGTGTTACTCGAATGAATGATGACAGGGAAAACCGGAGTATCCGGAGAAAAACCTGTCCCGCCTCCTTTTTGTCCAGCACGAATGTCACATGAAGTGACCGGGATTTGAACCACGGAACCCAGCCGTGAGAGGCCGGCGCGCTGCCGCCTGAGCAAAGGAGGCTCCTTATAAGTACATTATAAACAGTAAAATCAATTGGTCTCACCTCCTTTTACACCCCACTGCCGTTAAGTTTATTTACCCCCCCCCCCCAAAAAAAATTAAAATTAAAAGAAGGCCTGTTTCTTTATGTTTAAAAGAGATTCCAAACACCTATGTTCACGTCCATTAGCGTCAGGTTTGAGATATAAGTACCCCCATAAATATATTAACTTTTTTTTCACTTCCTTTCACACTCCCCTCCCCCCTAGTGAATTTTCCGGCAAAACATACTTGTTTCTTTAATAGTTAAGGATCTTCTAAATACCAATTATTACGACTCTAACCTCTTCAGTTTTTGATTTCTGTGTCATGAAAGGAATTCAACTCTTTTTTACTCCCGCCCCCTAAATGGTTTCACCCTCCCCCCGAAAACGCGTTTTTCTTTGTTTTCAAAGGAGGTCCAAATACCAATTTTCACGTCTGTAACAACTTTAGTTTTTATTAGATGTATGTATTATCATACAATTAAGTCTATTAATTTTTAAATTTTTTCACTCCCCCCCCGCCTTATGTGGGTTTTCCGAGAATACGTGTTTCTTTACTTTTAAAGCAGATTCCAAATATCAAATTTCCCGTCTGTAACATCTTCATTTTTGAGATATCAGTAGCCTAATTAAACGAATTCAACACCATTTTCAGTCACTATTAACCCCCCCACCCAAGTGGTATTTCCGAAAACTAAAAATACACGTTTCTTTATTCTTAATAGAGATAAAAAGTACCATTTTTCACTTCTGTAACATGGTATGTTTTTTGAGATATACTGTAGAAATTCTCATTTTAAAATTTCACCCCTTTTTAGTTCCCCTTAAGTGGAGTATCAAAAAACAAATCACCTATGTTTCTTTACATTTACAGGAGATTCCAAATACCCACTTTTTACGTCTGTAACATTTTACGTTTCTCAGATATTCTGTAGATATAGTCTTTCAAAACATTCACCCCAAAATGTCACTCCTGTTTAACCGCCATTAATTGAATTTTCCAAAAACAAAAAAATGTGTTTCTTTATTTTTAAAGGAGATCCCATATACAAATGTTCAGTTCTGTAATATCTTCAGTTTCTGAGATACGTGTATCCTCCTTAAAGGCATTCAACCCATTATTCGCCCTTTTACACACCTCCTATTGGGATTTACAGAAAACAAAAAAATACGTGTTCCTTTATTTTTAAAGGAGATTCTAAATACCAATTTTTACATATGTAAACTTTTAAAGTTTTAAGCTGTAGACACACTCATTTTAAAAATTCACCCGCCTTTTCACTCCCCATTACTTGGATTTTTCAAAAACGAAAAAATACCTGTTTCTTTATTTTTAAAGTAGATCCCAAATACCAATTTTCAGGTCTGTAATATCTTCAGGTTCTGAAATACAAGTAGCCTCATTAAAGGCATTCAACCACTTTTTCACCCTTTTCCACCCTTCCTATTGGGATTTTCCAAAAACAAAAAATACGTGTTTCTTGTTTTTAAAAGGGAGATCCCAAACACCAATTTTAAGGTCTGTAATATCTTCAGTTATTGAGATATAAATATCCTTATTAAAGGCATTCAACACACTTTTCACCCGTTTTCACCCCTCCTATTGGGATTTTCTGAAAAAAAATACGTGTTTCCTTATTTTTAAAGAAGATTCTAAATACCAATTTTTACATCTGTAAACTTTTAAAGTTTTGAGATATTGAACCCGAGTGACTTAGGCCCATAGTCAGTCATGATTTGATCGGTAAAATAATATATGGTACATTTATTGAAATACAGAAGTGTAGTTGAAAATATTTCGTTTATGTAATGTCGAAATCAGAGCGAAGGAAGGACGACAGACTGGAGCCTGACGGATTAGCTCGACACGACAACTTTTAGCTACTTCACAGCAGGGAATATCATTAGTTGGCGAACAAGGAAATACAGAGTCCACAAATAAGTCTTGGTCAGAAAGAGGAAGGGGGAGAGTCATACAAAGGAAACTCACCACATGAGTAATACCTTGGGATATTTTTGGCAGGACGGAAATTCCGGGAGCTCGTGGAAAATTACAGCGGCTGCGTGTACGTTCGCTGGCCTAAGTTCGAGCAGGTGGAGATTTAAATCACGTGACCGCTTGCCGGCCAATCGTAAAATTTTAATGGAAGGCTCAGGGATACCATCTTAAGGAATGATGGATGAGATATTTTCGTAACTACAAAAGTATTCAGTAATAAATTATTGTGAGTACACGGATGGATGTAATGAATTTATTAGATGTCACGCATGGAAAAATAATCAATAATTATTGGCAAATTAAATAAATTGAAGGCTGGATTTCTTGGAAACCAGACAGCTTGAATGTCATTGGCTGAAAGAAGACCACGTTGTAAGGGACGCTTACGAAGGCGCGAAATGTGAGGAGCTAAATCCACCCATATCTCCTAAATCTGTGATCACCAGGAGTTCATATTTTATCCAGCAGATGTGCTAGCGGAGTGGATTAATTTGATGTAAATTTTAACTTCCAATTCGGAGTGCAAGTACCGATATTAAAAATCCACCCCCTCCCTCAGGGGTATGACGTCAACGAATCCGCGGGAAAAAGGCTTCATCCATATATACGGGGCAAGGGATCCTCGCCAGCACACTTAAAGTGAATCTCGGGAGCTGAATTGACGGTCGCAGGACACTTGAAGTGAATATCGGGAGCTGAACTGTTGGTCGCCGCTAACTTAGAATTCTACGGACGTACGGTCATTTAATGGCGCGAGCATCCGCCAGTGTTTGAAAAATGTGATCGCGCTCAAGCATCATGAACGGGAAATAGTTAACGTAGGACAGTGTTTGTCATTTATAAATATCAGTGATGTAAAGTAATTACACTGCAAGAGAGTAGTATAAATTATATCAAATAAGTACGTACATAATAGACTGTGTGACGAACAGTACTTTAAGGAAGTAGTAGCCTGTACTTTGCTATATCGAACCCATGTCATGAACATGTCAAGAGTGCCGTACGAAACAAGCGTATCGCGACGGGCGTAAAAGTTGACACCTCGTCGTACGTGTCCAGGTCCATTGTGTGGTAGTTGGACGAAGATTAAAGAGTGTAAATATTAAATTCTTGGGTCTAGGATAGTAATTTGTTGTATCAAAGTTAAAGTATTCAGTGTTAACGTTGTAAATGGTGAAGGTTTGTGGAAATTAAGATACGAGTGTAAAATGGTAATGTGCCAGGAAATCTTTTGTGGAACTACGCCATCAAGAATGGAGGAGTAAAACGCAGAGAGGGGCCGGATGGAGCCTCTCATCTGCAAAGCTGTAATGGAATACCGATAACTAAGATGAGTACTAAACTGTAAATAATATTTGGGAAATGTTATCGTGATGGGAAAAATGGGAATAATTTGATTATACTTGGTTACCTTCTGTAACAAGATGGGTCGCTTAACGACCCCATCCTAAATTTGTAGCACGGACAGTATTAATTAATAACAATGTAAATAATCGGGTCTTTTATGTATTCAGTTTGTTGGAGATGTAAATTTGTATATATAGTGTAGTACGTTAAGTCATGCATGCATTCATATTTCTTTGTAGTCAATAATTTTCTTTACGTTTGATTTTGGTTATGGTAGTTAAAAAAGACCCGATATGTGTTTTCTGTTTTATCATTTTAATGAGCTATGTAATGACATGGAAGGAAAATCCAGCTTCGCCATACCAGTTGTGTTTTGTTGTAATTAATATGGTCATATTTCATAGTGAAGTTGTTAAATTTGTGAGATGCGATTAATATAATATTCAAAGTAAATCATATCTGGAGTGTTTAGTGCCAGAATAAATCGAGTTTGTGAAAGGGGTTATGCGTTAAACATATTAAGAGTGAACTACCGTGTAACAGACGAAATTATTTTTTATTAATAATAATAATAAATAAATAATATAACTACTTTTTTGAAGAAGATATTTTTTTATATAATTTGGATATAATAATAATTCATGGGATATTGGAATATTTAGTGAGCAGTGCGTAATAATAAATTTATGTGATCAGGTGTTGAGTTTATTGGGAATCATTTAATGACGGGATGTCGTTTTTAATTCGGAAATAAAGTGCGTGGTAATTTAATTTGATCAATTAATAATATTGAAATGTAGATCTGTGCTAATAATCCGTACATGTTAATGAACGTGGGGTTTAAATTACGGTCCAATATTTTGTTCGTATAAATGTTGTGTTTTAAAGTTGCGATTCATTAGCCGGAACACGTAGGACTAATATTACGAAACCATGATTGTCAAATTTTGGTAAATATAATTTCAAGATGTTACGATTATTTGTGGAGAATGAACTAAGGCGTAGATCAAAATGAGATAGAAAATGTGAGAGAATCTGCAGTCAGATAATAAAAGGTCGTACGATATCAGAAATGAATAAATCAGTTGATAATTCTGTGAGAAATAAATGAATAAAGGAATATTGAGATAGAAAGGAAAATAAATTCCGTACGAGAGACACTTAGGATATTGAAATGAGTGTAAAATGTACGGGGAGTGTCACAGAGAAATACTGAGTTACATAGCGGGTAGAATTCGGACCCGTGACAGCATGTACGAAATAAATAGACTGCACAACTATTCGTCGAGATACTACGGATCTAAGGATAATGAGAGTTCAGATCCCACATAAATGATCGTATATTGTAATCATTGTAATGACGAGTGATGTCAATCATGATGTCGTGATAATGATAATAATAAATATTGCAGATAAAGGATTGGACCGCCTTAATTAATTGAGCGTTGATAAAGATGTTAAACGGGAATCTAAATGATAATATGCAACCGATAATAATAATAATAATGTAAGGACGATGTTAAATCATCGCGGTCAGATTAATAATAATTGTCATAATAATAACAGTAATGATGTCGTTGGTTGATCAGTGAAATATTTGTAATTGCGACCGATATCTGTATATATTTTGGCGGAAGTGACCGGTCCATTAATAATAATAACCTCTTAAGTGACGTGAATAATAATAATAAAATCTTGAGTCACCTATTCATTAATAATAATAATAACCACGAGAGGGATATACTAATAATAACAGTAATAACCATTTGTGTTTGCGTCCCGCATAATAATGACGATATTAATCAAACGTGACAGTGCCAGGAACCGTCGATAATAATAATAATATTAATAATAATAATAATAATTTCATGAATATTCTGACGATCGTGGATTAAATTGTTTGGTGACAACATCCCTCTATTCGTATGTTGAATAATAAGAATGATAATATTAGAGTCATTTTGGTACCTCGTTATTGTACGGTTTCCGCATGGGACGATGTGACAGTAATACTTGGCGTGTTTGTTTACTTCGCTCGCGATGCGAGGGGGGCCATTGCCACGGTATTTCCCAACCGCTTCTCGTTATCTCATCTGTGTCAGTAGTCTGTTGAGGCTACTTTGCAACATTTCAAATCACATGTAAATAAAATATAAATGCTAATTCAGTGGTATGGCATCAGCTGGATATCGTAAGATAGGAACTGTCCGTGGAATCCAGTTTTCGCAATTCACGAGAAACATTACCCAGTCCGAGTACCGGTCTCGGAAAAATGTATATAGCCGGAGTACGTCATCTTAGTTAAATCGGGAAGCCGACCGTAACATGGGTTATGCTCGGGCTCCCGATAGAAGGAAGCTATATCTTTGAACAACGGTTCGATTCAAATGGAATCGATCCGTAAATTATACCTCCAAAATGTCATTTTATTTCAGAAGCAACCCAGCAAGATATTGATACCACTTGCGGTATGGCAAGTGATTTATGTATGTAACATGTGTGGAAATTTAAATATCGTTGCCAAGTGTATCAAACTTTCATACGTCAGATGGCATAATAAACCGCTCCTTCTGGCAAATTATTTCAAAGGAAACCACTCTCATGATCTTTTTATTGTAGTTAGATGATGCCCTTTTTAAAGTAACAGTCACTTCCTAGTCCTATCATGGAGTCCTTAAATTCAAGTTACAATCGAGCTTTCCCCATTTTAATTTTAATTGCTCCGTTCATCCCCGTGTTCTATTATGCCGTTATATATATATATATATATATTTGATGACTTAAATAATGAACCGACACCCCTGAGATAAATGCTAGTCTAGGACTCGGGAGGTGGACGGGTGCAATATAGATACACTCATTTTAAAATTTCACCCCCCCCTTTTCACCCCCTTAGCGACGGAATATCCAAAAATCCTCTCTTAGCGAGCACCTAAATCTTAATATGAATATATCCCCAAAATTTCATTTGTTTATGTCCAGTAGTTTTGGCTCGGCGTTGATGAATCAGTCAGTCAGTCAGTCAGTCAGTCAGTCAGTCAGTCAGTCAGTCAGTCAGTCAGTCAGTCAGTCAGTCAGTCAGTCAGTCAGTCAGGACAAGTAATTATATATATATATATAGATTATCATAATTAAGTTAATAGCAGAACAGCGAGTTCTCAATTTAGAGTAAGGTCTTAACGTCAGTGATGTAGGATCATACATCTCGAGAGGGCAGGAGCCGATGACCTGGCAAGGCCGTTGTAATCCACACTGAGTTACATAATTAACTACTGGCCTTGTTCAGTTGTGTCAGATGAATGTGTTGCATAAACTACGGGAGATCTCTGACTGATACGCTGAGTCGCTTACATCAAGCTCATGTCAGTCTACACAAATATTTATGAATTAATGGCTTACAGTGGGCGAGACAGTTACTGGCCGCATTATTCAATATCAGTTATTCGTTTCTAGATTCGTTATCTAGGAGTAAGTAATAAATAATAACTTTGATAATCGTAGCAGCCTAATACCGTAGAAACATGTACTTGAATTACTCTGCCTACTGTCATTTATTGATGGATACAGTACTTTTGCATCCATCTCTCGGCACAGGTCAGAGCAAAGTGTAGCTTCCACTGAAGTCCCAGTCTCATCCATGGCTGTGACAGTATGGAAGCTGCTGGGGTATGGGTGGTGCTGATTAATGACATTCAGAGCACAACCAGTGTGTCTGAGTGTTATGAAAGGTGTTGCTCATAGGGTTAGTTGTGCTACAATAGCACTGTCTGGCCCAGTGAGGAAAGCAATGGCAAACTACCTCACTCCACATCTTGCATAGTACGCCTCATTTTGGTACTGCCATTGGTTTTTGTGGTTTCCCTATAACTGCATAGCCTTTGGTGATGCTATTTGAGCCTCTGGACTGATGACCTAATAGACAGACAGACAGACAGACAGACAGACAGACAGACAGACAGACAGACAGACAGACAGACAGACAGACAGACAGACAGACAGACAGACAGACAGACTTGAATTACATATTACGCGCTTCGTGTTCAGGTTGTTTTTCTAACGGAGCGTGTGCGGTAACTATTAGGAGAATATGGAATCTACAGTTTCATTTTCCCCCAGTTATTTTGGCATTTTATGGAGATATTGAAATATTATTTCTAGCTGAGACAAAAAAGTTATCTATTTTAATACTAGTGGACCCATGCTGCTCCGTATAATTGCTTATAAATAGGTCAGATAACTCGTCTTCATACGCCTGTCGGAGTCATATTGTTTTGCCTGCCCTTTTCAGTAGTTCTATGAACATTTAATACCGGCACATAATAACTGATTCACTCGTAATTTAGTTTTTAACACTTCTTTCCACACAATATTCTTTGTGCTTCGACCATTCGGGCGTATTTAGATCTTAACATGTTCAAACAATCTTGCCCGAGATAGTGCAACCTGGGTCCAGTAAGTAGACTACCCACATTTCAAGCGTTTCCCCCTGCGCTTTATTATTGGTCATACAGATGGCTAGTCGACTTGATACCTTACCGTCTGTTATAGCCGGTTTTCTCTTAGCAGCATGTAAGTTATTACGCAAGTTCTGCCATCTGTTGAGTAAATTCCGAAGCTGGGGAAGGTCAGAGAATCAAAGAATATCTAGCAGAGAATAGTATTCTTCCTTGATCAGAGGAAGTGTGTACTCTGTGGCTTGACGGGTAGTAATCAAACATGGCTGCATGCAATGATGAAAATGACATATATCAGAATATAATGAAAGTATTAGTCGTGTCCGACTCATTGGTTGAATGATCTGCGTTGAGGCCTTCGGTTCAAAGGGTCCTGGGTTCGATTCCCGGATAGGTCGGGGATTTTAATCGTGTCTGATGAATTCTTCTGGCTCGGGGACTGAGTGTTCATGTTTGTCCCAAAACTTTCATCTTCGTATTCAGACAACACGCTATACTACCAGCCACCACAGAAACACGCAATGGTGATTATATCCCTACATACAGGGTTGGCGTCAGGAAGGGCATCCGGCTGTAAAACAGGGTCAAATCCACATGTGCTGCACAGTTCACACCAACGACCCCACAGACAGCTCTTTTAAAATACAGATTGCGGCTGAAATAACTTAAAACAAGTGCTCCAGTCTCTGGACTAGAAAGTTAATAATTTAAGAAGAAAGCCAGTAGACCGAATAATTAAGAGTCGAATGCCAACTCTAAAGGGAAATGACTTGATGTTCTGTCATGGAAGCGCACTAACTTGAAAAGTTCGTAATTTATAGTATCAGGAGAAATCTGAAGAAAGGTGACGTAAACAGCACAGTTGTATTAGTGAGATGCAACTCGTCGAGAATGAAAGTTTGAGTATGAACAGGAGTTGAGTATTCTACATATCAATTGAATGGATGAAAACCATAACGGTATAACTGACAATTTAGAAAAAAATGAGTTAACTGCAGGATGTAACTCCGGGAGGATGTATCTTTTCACCAGCAATGAGATACAAGTGGTAGCGGTAATATTCTGCGCTCTAGTGATGGGTGGTTTAACTACAAATAGCATGCTTTATATGAGTGTTAAGATGTTTAAAAGCCTTTTTCTCTGAATGACCAAAATGCTACTTATACCGTTATGGTTTTCATTCATTCAATTAGGGAAAATTTAAATGGCTAGGCTTAAAGCGGCCTTGAATATTACATGGAAGGAGTTCTTCTAGGTGAACCGTGGGTAAAGAACCAAAAGAATCAGATATTGTAGAGTCCCGGTATTTCCTTGTGATTCGAGCCGGTTTAAAGAAAATTAAAATTAAAACTTTTACAAAAAAGTTTAAAACTACGTCTGTACCTTTCTCGTAAGTGCGCTGTGCGTTTACAATGTACATGCATAAAGAACACGGCATTGCAGTGCGCCGAGCAGCAAGTGAAAGTTACTCTAATTGACACTATGATTCTTCGCAGGTTCGCGATATTGCTGCTCAAACACTGGGCTCTATTTATAAACAAAAGACTCTTGACAATTTCTTTAACATTTCAATTTGTGTTTCTTTTAAACTAGGTAATGCTAGGCCCCATGTCTGACCAAGCTACTTAGTGTGGAACATTTCCTTGTAATCGTTAAACATTTATTTACGCAATAATGTTGAAAATATTTCTTAGCAGACAAATTAGGGGTCCCCATACTACGAAAAACGTAAAATTAAGCAATTTCCTCAATTGTGCCGAAAGTTGAAGGATCAAAGTGCCCGAACATGTTTCAAATTTTAAGTCTTGGATAGCTCTATCAAACTAAAATTAAAAAAATTGAAATTGCGGCCGAAATACAGTTCCGGAAAAGCAGCCTAAAATCGCTTTACTTTTTCTTTTTGATTCAAATCCTAAGCAAATTAACTTATTTACATAATTATTTCTGTAATGTGTTCCTTGGTTCAATACCCTCAGGTGTTATTTTATTTTTGAATATTGTCCACACAGAATATAGTTATAAGGGCTTAAGTGAAACTCTGCATTGACTCACGTTAGCGCACATAGCGCTCGTAGTGGTAGAAAAGGCAAACTGCTCATCTAATCGACCGGATAACGATGGTTAAGAAAATGATTGTAGTTTTTAGGAATAAATAAAGAATATATTCTCATACTTCATTACAGTTTATTTATCTAAAATTCGTAGCTCACATCCCTAAGATGTTTTCGACATTAAGTTGCTTGCTAGGACTGTGGATTTTTGATTTGTCCTCATTTCCATGTAATTCAAGTTTTTTAAAAGAAAATTCGAAGTAGAGTGAGTAACAATTAGCTCGAATTAGCGGTACTCTCCTGTATTAAAAAACGTACACAACTTCAGTCTGAGGCTGGTTACTCACACAAGCTGATCAATGAACTTAAAATATTTCATCACTCTAGTAGACTATTGGCCAGCACGTTGCTGTAGGCGTAATGCGCTTACCTCCTACCTGGAGGCTTCGGGTTCGATTCCCACACAGTCCGATCTTTATAATCCTGGATTGAGGGCTGGGATGGGTTCATCAGCCAGGTGAGTTAGTTGTTTGATATGAGAGGTTGTTGACCCGGTCGAAAAAGCCAAGCAGTATGGCTGAGGTAATCGCGCTGACCACGTAGCACTCTAGGATCTGGAGACGATCTGTTTTTTATGGTTTCTGCAGACACCAGAGGGCCACAATCAAAGTTAGAGAACATAATGAGAACACGGGCCTGTACTTGAATATCAACAAGACTAAAATCATGACGATAGATTTAACATCAAACATGATAAATAATGAAGTAATCCAAGAGGTGAATAGTTTCTACTGTTACAGAGGGATAGGGCTACGCTTTCGAGCTTGACTCCGCCACGGGAGATGAGCTCCTTTTTCTCCCGTCGAGCTTCCAGTTTGTCCAGACCACTTATGCGACCGGGGGGGGGGGGGGAGTGAAGGATGAAAGGAAGTGAAGAAATAGTTGAATTATTTTTATGAAGATATTCATATATCAAATATTGAACGTGTTACAGACGTGAAAATTAGTATTTGGAATCCCCTTTAAAAATAAAGAGACACGTATTCTTTTGTTTTCGGAAAATCCACTTAGGAGGGGGTGAAAGAATTGAAAAATGTTGAATTCTTTGTAAACTGAAAATTTTTCAGATATATGTATAGGCTTTCTAAAAATTCACCCCATTTTTTCACTCCTGTTTAACCCCCATACATTGGATTTTCCGAAAACAAAAAATACGTGTTTCTTTATTTTTAAACGTGATTCCAAATACCAATTTTCAGGTCTGTAATATCTTCAGTTTCTGAGATATAAGTATCCTTATTAAAGGCATTCAATCCTTTTTTCACCCCTCCTAGTGATATTTTCCGAAAACAAAAAAAAAATACGTGTTTATTTATTTTTAAAGGAGATTCTAAATACCAATTTTTTCATCTGTAAACTTTTAAAGTTTTGAGATATAGATACACTCATTTTAAAAATTCACCCCCCCTTATCACCCCGTTAGCGACGGAATATTCAAAAATCCTCCCTAAGCAAGCACCATATTGCAATATAAATGTTTCCTCAAAATTCATTTCTTTATGTCCCGTAGTTTTGGCTCGGCAATGATGAAAGTGTCAGTCAGTCAGTCAGCCAGGACATGTTCTTTTATATATATAGATAACAGTTTTGTCTGTACATTGCTCAGAATTATAAAAAGAACGGCATTTATGTAGGACGAGTCCACAGTAACAAGTAAATGCACTTTTTAATTTTCCGTTATGTCTGTCTGTCTGTCTGTCTATCTGTCAGTCTGTCTGTCTGTCTGTCTGTCTGTACGCGCATCACGAGAAAACGGCTGAAGAAAATTTAATGAACATCGGTATGTAAAGTCGGGGAATGAGCCTTTACAATCTAGGCTGTAAATCATGTTATTCTGAAATGGTAGTTTAGGCCTAAAATCTAATCTTAAGTAGGGCCTATTTGTGATATTAGTGGTCCTATCGATAAATACTTCATAACGAAAGTTATATATAATTATATTTCCGATCATTTTTGTCTTACAACATTTTTACCGTATCGGCTGTGATAACAGAGATATTCATGAATTTGTATTTTTGTTGCTAAGTCCATATCAACGCCGAGCCACGATCAAATGGGTAAACATAATTTAATGAAAACCGGTCAGAAATAACGCACTACAGTTTAGACTATAAATGGGTGAATTGGTAGTTTAGAGGAAGGCTTACTGGGCGAGTTGGCCGTGAGCGTAGAGGCGCGCGGCTGTGAGCTTGCATCCGGGAGATAGTAGGTTCGAATCCCACTATCGGCAGCCCTGAAAATGGTTTTCCGTGGTTTCCCATTTTCACACCAGGCAAATGCTGGGGCTGTACCTTAATTAAGGCCACGGCCGCTTCCTTCCAACTCCTAAGCCTTTCCTATCCCATCGTCGCCATAAGACCTATCTGTGTCGGTGCGACGTAAAGCCCCTAGCAAAAAAAAAAAAAAAAAAGGGAAGGCTTAACATTTAATTTCCAAGTAAACTTAGATTTTTGTTGCTTAGTCCATATCAACACCAAACACAGTTAGCATGGAAATGTTGTCCAATCATGTTAATTGGTGATGGTGGTGATTTCTGTCGTAATTCTCTCTCTTCGTTTTTTTTTTTTTTTTTTTGCTATTTTCTTTAACGTCGCACCGACACATACACGTCTTATGGCGACGATGGGGTAGGAAAGGTCTAGGGAGAGGAAGGAAGCGGCCGTGGCCTTAATTAAGGTACAGCCCCGGCATTTGCCTGGTGTGAAAATGGGAAACAACGGAAAACCATCTTCAGGGCTGCCGACAGTGGGGCTCGAACCCACTATCTCCCGATTACTGGATACTGCCCGCACTTAATCGACTGCAGCTATCGAGCTCGGTCGTGATTCTCTTGAGGTTAAACGCCAGATGGTCATCAGCCCATATCGACAAGAGCAATTCTGAAGATGTCAAAATGAAAAAAGAAAAAGTGTCGTGAAGGAATGATCGCTGAAGTATAAGACAAAACTCCCTTTATATTGGATGCCCTGATATCAGAGAGTCGGAAGAAAACTAAATGTGAAAGCCTACAATATTGAAAGCCCATAAAATTGATCAACAATAACATTAAAATGGCTATTGCTTGTTGTGATCTGCATTGTCCCTTCTGCTGCCACTCATGTCCGGCAGATGGCATTATTGCTGCGGGCCGCTTGAGCGAAGGGAATTACGGATAGCTAAGTGAGTGAAACGACTTGCCTAAATATTGGCGGGAAGTTAGGTAACTTTCGTTTTATAGCATGGCATTCCTCTGGTTCATACATGGTCTGATAATTACTGGTATGCGACACACTGGTTCATCACACTATTCTAGCTATTCTATCCCTACTATGTTATATGTTATAGGAATGGGGAAGTTGCTCACTTAACGGACAGCAGTACAGCAGTGTTCAGCTCGGTTTGTGGTTGGATCCTTCCAGTTCTGAAACTTCGCACTGTTTGAACGGCAGCGTAGTACAGTGCTGTTCGTGAAAAGTGAGAAACTGTGCTGTTTTTAACTTGATCGAGCATTTCGTATGAGAGCATTGCTTTCAGCCACGACATTCCAGTTGGTTAATGTTGTATGCTAACAAGAATACTGACGTCATTGTCTTATTTTAGTTGGAATTAGCTTTGGTGCATTGTCTTTTTTGTTCTCTTCTTCGATTCTCTTGACTCTATAAGTATTATGGTATCTTTACGCCATTATAATGAAAAGTATTCAACTCAACTGTGACTGGTAGCAGGCAAGAAGGTCTGCCAATATAATGAAAACTCCCTAAAATGGTCTTCACAAAAGAAACGACGTATGGCGACCTTCCCTTTGTGTTTCTCCGGTAAAACTAAGAGCTATGTAATGTAATAAAATCTTATTCACAACGTGTACACTACTCCACTTAGAATTCTGTATACAGTGTACGATTCCGTAGGGAAGCACAGGTAGGCCTACATCAGCTAGTATGTACTATATTTATACATATTTCGTGGGTAGTTTTCCTTTTATATTTACCTGTAACTTTGCAGATTATTAGATTATGTCGCCTCATTGCGAAAAATAACGTTATTCTACTCATGATGTTTTCATGAAAACGGTTAAAATTTTTATTGTATTTGATTTTATTACACTGACTGACAGAGCAAATGCAACACCAAGAAGGAGTGGTCAGAACTTTATGCCAATTGAAGGGTAGACTGACGTCACTGAGGTATGCTCATGATGTGAAATGCGCCGCTGTGCTGCGCACGTAGCGAACGATAAATGGGACACGGCGTTGGCGAATGGCCCACTTCGTACCGTGATTTCTCAGCCGACAGTCATTGTAGAACGTGTTGTCGTGTGCCACAGGACACGTGTATAGCTAAGAATACCAGGCCGCCGTCAACGGAGGCATTTCCAGCAGACAGACGACTTTACGAGGGGTATGGTGATCGGGCTGAGAAAGGCAGGTTGGTCGCTTCGTCAAATCGCAGCCGATACCCATAGGGATGTGTCCACGGTGCAGCGCCTGTGGCGAAGATGGTTGGCGCAGGGACATGTGGCACGTGCGAGGGGTCCAGGCGCAGCCCGAGTGACGTCAGCACGCGAGGATCGGCGCATCCGCCGCCAAGCGGTGGCAGCCCCGCACGCCACGTCAACCGCCATTCTTCAGCATGTGCAAGACACCCTGGCTGTTCCAATATCGACCAGAACAATTTCCCGTCGATTGGTTGAAGGAGGCCTGCACTCCCGGCGTCCGCTCAGAAGACTACCTTTGACTCCACAGCATAGACGTGCACGCCTGGCATGGTGCCGGGCTAGAGCGACTTGGATGAGGGAATGGCGGAACGTCGTGTTCTCCGATGAGTCACGCTTCTGTTCTGTCAGTGATAGTCACCGCAGACGAGTGTGGCGTCGGCGTGAAGAAAGGTCAAATCCGGCCGTAACTGTGGAGCGCCCTACCGCTAGACAACGCGGCATCATGGTTTGGGGCGCTATTGCGTATGATTCCACGTCACCTCTAGTGCGTATTCAAGGCACGCAAATGCCCACCGCTACGTGCAGCATGTGCTGCGGCCGGTGGCACTCCTGTACCTTCAGGAGCTGCCCAATGCTCTGTTTCAGCAGGATAATGCCCGCCCACACAGTGCTCGCATCTCCCAACAGGCTCTACGAGGTGTACAGATGCTTCCGTGGCCAGCGTACTCTCCGGATCCCTCACCAATCGAACACGTGTGGGATCTCATTGGACGCCGTTTGCAAACTCTGCCCCAGCCTCGTACGGACGACCAACTGTGGCAAATGGTTGACAGAGAATGGAGAACCATCCCTCAGGACACCATCCGCACTCTTATTGACTCTGTACCTCGACGTGTTTCTGCGTGCATCGCCGCTCGCGGTGGTCCTACATCCTACTGAGTCGATGCCGTGCGCATTGTGTAACCTGCATATCGGTTTGAAATAAACATCAATTATTCGTCCGAGCCGTCTCTGTTTTTTCCCCAACTTTCATCCCTTTCGAACCACTCCTCCTTGGTGTTGCATTTGCTCTGACAGTCAGTGTATTTTATTTTATTTAAATTGATTTAATTTGAATATAGATAAACAAATTGTATCCATATCCATTATTGTTGTTAAGGTACTCTTTGTCTTTGGGCAACCTGCAGCTGTTGCAGGAAGATTGTATAATAAATAATAAGTGCAAACAAATTGTCATTTATCTATTTTGTCTATTTATCGTTAAGATTTAATGTGCTGTTCATTGTCACAACTAATCTCTTATCAAACATATGTATTTCATATTTCTTTTTATCAGTTGCTTTAACTGGTGTCAGTTTAAGACTAGAGTTATTTCTTTTGTAGACACTAATTCTTAATTTATTTGATGTTTCTGTATTTCTACTTTTATTTTTATTCCTTTTTAGATATAAAGTATTTTAGGTCAAAAGTCTACTTCGAACTTGAAAAAGTATTAATGTGCTGTAAATTCCGATGCTGTTTTACTTCCTAATAATGTATTTTTTTTAAATTTGTGTATATAAAGTTCTTCCTGTCTGTTGGTGGTATGCAATAAATAAATAAATAAATAAATAAATAAATAAATAAATAAATAAATAAATAAATAAATAAGTAAATAAATTACAGTTTAGCTACTGTGCTCCTTTAAAAATCATCGTTTGTCTCATCTCCAAGGTATTTCTCTAACGCCACTACTCAATAGATATCATACTGCACCAGATGGTTAAAAATTTGTCATCGAATAACTTCGTAAATCGTGTACTTGTCGGGCCATTTGGTACCGCTATTAACACACTGAAAGGTTGGCGTGATATGTCAGGTGATCTATTATTATACGAGTGCCGTGTTATACACCTCGCCCATAGGCAAGAGTTCGCGCTCGATAAAAGATCGAAACCAGTTTCGCGGGCGGCTATAATTCAGACACAGACCACGATAACAAACTGTTTAAACTGTCCACAGATTGAGACCAGTTACATTATTTTTGGTGGTCTACCTAATACGATACCAATCAAAACCCACTCCTGTATTTCACAGACTAATATTTCGTTCTTTATGACGAAGTAGAGGAGATCCACCTTCCTTGATATCTACTGTATGCACACGAAGACGGGGTGGTACAAGAGCCCACTCTGGGATGTTTTATCATGAACCTTTAAACATTTATTTTTAAGAAATTCCGAGATAGCATATAGCTTCAAATCACACGCGAAACCTGTCATAGTCATAATTTAACCCTACATTGACCACAGGAGCTAAAACCGCTAAGTGGCATTACTTGTTCCAATTCTAAGATCAAAAAGAATTCCTTGTCGTTTCAATACTAGTACTGAGATGCCTGTGAAAATGTGATATGAAGTGTGCAGCCTAAAGAAAATTAAGCCTAGTAAGATACACGGTATTCATTTGTTCTCCAATGTCAAGAAAAATCCAGGCAAGCAACTCAATGTTGAAAACATCCTAGGGATACGAGCTACGAATTTTAGGTAAATACAATATAATAAAATATGAGAATATATTCTTTATTTATTCCTAAAAATTACAATCCTTTTCTTAATCATCGTTATCCTGTCGACTAGATTAGCTGTTGGCCTTTTTCTACCACTACGACCGCTACCAGTTCTATCCCCACGACCCAAAAAATCTTACGCTCCGGGACACTGCCCTTGAGGCGGTAGAGGTGGGATCCTTCGCTGAGTCCGAGGGAAAAACCGACCCTGAAGTGTAAACAGATTAAAAAGAAAGAAAGAAAGAAAGAAAGAAAGAAGAGGAAGTTAGCGACCAATTTCCTCATTTTCTTATTTGTTTGATTTTTTTTATTGTAATAATAATTTCGTGTGGCCAACTCGCTAGCCGGGTGTAGCCCTTGTAAGGCAGACCGTCCGATGAGGGTGGGTGGAGTCTGCTGTGTGTGTGTGTGTGTGTGTGCGCGTGTGTGTGTGTGTGTGTGTGTGTGTGTGTGTGGGTGGGTGGGTGTGGGTGTGTGTGGGTGTGTGTTAAGCTCCGTGTTGTTGTGGTGGAGGTTAGTGTTATGTGTGGTATATGAGTTGCGGGGATGCTAGGGTCAGCACAAACACTTTCTGGACCAAGGGAATTAACCGTTTAAGATTAACAACCCTGCACCTGGCCGGAGCTCTAGCCCAGGACCCCGAGGATTGAAGGCCAGGACGCTGATTACTCAGTCATCAAACTCGTTCATTTATAGTATAACTAGCAAGATACCCGTGCTTCGCTACGGTATTATACAGAAATTTATAATTGAATGCTTATTGTTTTAGATATATAATCCACCGAAATTCGCGATCTGACTCGTTTTCTGCGAGAATCCGCCAAAATTCGCGATCTTACCCGTTTTCTAATAGATTACGGCAAGTATCCTCCCATTTTCAATCTTTCTTTCCAGCAATCGATTTCGTACTTCCCGGGCTAGTTCCAAGTATTCCGCCCGGTCCGTTGGGTCCCTAAATCTTTGCCATATTTGCCTATACGCATTTTTAATACGGATCAAATCCTTCAGGAGATCCGGCGTGGTGTCGTCTTGGGAGCCTTGGCGGTACTGAACCGCGGCCAGACTGCATTCTTAGTCATTACCCGTCCAGGGCCCGTTTCCTGCGCTGTCCGCACATTTGACGACGGTCCAGAACATTATTATTATTATTATTATTATTATTATTATTATTATTATCATTATTATAGATGTTCTGGACCCCACAGCAAGATGTAAGACCGCTACTTGGCGGTAAATTACATCTGCTGCCATTGTCATTGTTGAGAATGTGACCAGCACCATTGTCGCGCGTAGGCAAGTGTGCGGGATTTCTGGTGATGCGAATGACATACTTCCGTGCATTATTGGCCTCATTATAGAGGTGAACAATTTGATGGGCAATCTCATTCCTATTGTTTATTTCAAATGTGTTTAAATTTTTATTTATTTGTCAGGAGCATCTACTGTAATCTAAGAACGTTCTCCGAAGGAAAAGATGGCTGTTGAAAACGAACCCAGGAAAGATTTAAATGATCGGTTTATGATCAGAATAAGTACATCGAAAATCTACAGCATGTTTCCAGTCATTCGACAGGTTCAGGAATGGAATGAATAAAGCCCCATCTGGCGGCGACAATAGGAATTGTGCCGGCTCCCGAAGCACACCTCTGGGGCAATGATCGATGAATGACAAATGAAATGAATTGATATTGGACAGTGTTGCTGGAATGAATGATGACAGGGAAACCCGGAGTATCCGGAGAAAAACCTGTCCCGCCTCCGTTTTGTCCAGCACGAATGTCACATGCAGTGACCGGGATTTGAACCACGGAACCCAGCTGTGAGAGGCCGGCGCGCTGCCGCCTGAGCAACGGAGGCTCCTTATAAGTACCTTATGAACAGTAAAATCAATTGGTCTCACCTCCTTTTACACCCCACTGCCGTTAAGTTTATTTACCCCACCCCCCAAAAAAGAAAAATTAAAAGAAGGCCTGTTTCTTTATGTTTAAAGGAGATTCCAAACACCAATGTTCACGTCCATTACCTTCAGTTTTGAGATATGAGTATCCCCATAAAAATAATTAACTTTTTTTTTACACTTCCTTTCACACTCCCCTCCCGCCAAGTGAATTTTCCGGCAAAAAATACTTGTTTCTTTAAAAGTAAAGGATCTTCTAAATACCAATTATTACGACTCTAACTTCTTCAGTTTTTGATGTATGTGTCCTCATGAAAGGAATTCAACTCCTTTTCACTCCTGCCCCCCAAGATGGTTTCCCCCTCCCCCGAAAACGCGTTTTTCTTTGTTTTCAAAGGAGGTCCAAATACCAATTTTCACGTCTGTAAGAACTTTAGTTTTCATTAGATGTATGTATTCTCATACAATTAAGTCAATTAATTTTTCAATCATTTCACCCCCCCCTCCCCTTCATTGGATTTTCTGAGAATACGTGTTTCATTACTTTTAAAGCAGATTCCAAATATCAAATTTCACGTCTGTAACATCTTCATTTTTGAGATATCAGTAGCCTAATTAAAAGAATCAACATCATTTTCAGTCAATTTTAACCCCCCTCCACCCAAGTGGTATTTCCGAAAACTAAAAATACACGTTTCTTTATTCTTAAAAGAGATAAAAAGTACCATTTTTCACTTCTGTAACATGTTAAGTTTTTTGAGATATACTGTAGAAATTCTCATTTTAAAATTTCACCCCCTTTTAGTTCCCCTTAAGTGGAGTATTCAAAAACAAATCACCTATGTTTCTTTACATTTACAGAAGATTTCAAATACCTACTTTTTACGTCTGTAACATTTTACGTTTCTCAGATATTCTGTAGATATAGTCTTTCAAAACATTCACCCCAAAATGTCACTCCTGTTTAACCGCCATTAATTGAATTTTCCAAAAACAAAGTAATGTGTTTCTTTATTTTTAAAGGAGATCCCATATACAAATTTTCAGTTCTGTAATATCTTCAGTTTCTGAGATATATGTATCCTCCTTAAAGGCATTCAACCCATTATTCGCCCTTTTGCACCCCTCCTATTGGGATTTACGGAAAACAAAAAAATACGTGTTCCTTTATTTTTAAAGGAGATTCTAAATACCAATTTTTACATATGTAAACTTTTAAAGTTTTAAAATGTAGACACACTCATTTTAAAATTTCACCCCCCTTTTCACCCCCCATTATTTGGATTTTTCAAAAACGAAAAAATACCTGTTTCTTTATTTTTAAAGAAGATCCCAAATACCAATTTTCAGGTCTGTACTATCTTCAGGTTCTGAAATATAAGTAGCCTCATTAAAGGCATTCAACCACTTTTTCACCCTTTTCCACCCTTCCTATTGCGATTTTTTTCCAAAAACAAAAAAAAGTGTTTCTTTATTTTTAAAGGAGATTCTAAATACCAATTTTTACATCTATAAACTTTAAAAGTTTTGAGATATACATACACTCATTTTAAAAATTCACCCCCTTTTCACCCCCCATTAATTAGATTTTCCAAAAACAAAAATATGTGTTAATAATAATAATAATAATCGTATGGCCTCAGCTACCGTGTGCAGACATTTCAATTTGACGCCATCTGGCTGTCTGCTCGTCAATTTCGACGTTCCGTTTTACTCTAAGCCCCCACTAGATGGCAGACCGAGTAAACCGAAACTCTCTTGGGCGTCTATGGCTGAGATTTAATGAATTTTGTCGGGTAAACACCAAATGTGTCACCAGAGATCTTTTACATGCCGACATCGTACGACATGGAGTGTCGAATGGACTTTTTTCCGCCCTTCAAAAATCCGACTACCTCTGCCGGGTTTGAACCCGCTATCTTGGGATCCGGAGGCCGACACTCTACCGCTGATCCACAGAGGGAGCTAAAATATGTGTTTATTTATTTTTAAAAGAGATCAAAAGTACCAATTTTCAGGTCTGTAATATCTTCAGTTTCTGAGATATAAGTACCGGTATCCTGATTAAAGGCATTCAACCCGCTTTTCACCCTTTTTCACCCCTCCTATTGGGATTTTCTGAAAGCCCAAAAATACGTGTTTCCTGATTTTTAAAGAAGATTCTAAATACCAATTTTTACATCTGTTAACTTTTAAAGTTTTGAGATATAGATACACTTATTTTAAAATTTCACCCCCCCCCTTTTAACCCCCTTAGCGACGGAATATCCAAAAATCCTCTCTTAGCGAGCACCTACATTTTAATATGAATATATACCCAAAATTTCATTTCTTTATGTCCAGTAGTTTTGGCTCGGCGGTGATGAATCAATCAGTCAGTCAGTCAGTCAGTCAGTCAGTCAGTCAGTCAGTCAGTCAGTCAGTCAGTCAGTCAGTCAGTCAGGACAAGTTATTATATATATATATAGATAATAGGCTTATATAGAATGTAATACTTATTGGGATGTATATAATATTTACAATTGGAAATATTAATTCCACCTCTGTGGTGTAGTGGTTAGCGTGATTAGCTGACACCCCCCGGTGGCCAGAATTTGATTCTCGGCTCTGCCACGAAATGTGAAAAGTGGTACGAGAGCTTGAACGGGGTCCACTCAGCCCCGGGATGTCAATTGAGTTGAGGGGGGTTCGATACCCACCTCAGCCATCCTCGAAGTGGTTTTCTGTGGTTTCCCACTTCTCCTCCTAACTTAAGGCCACGGCACTTCCTTCCCTCTTCCTTGTCTATCCCTTCGAATCTTCCCATTCCCTACAATGCCCATGTTCACCATAGCGGTGAGGCCGCCTGGGCGTAGTACTGGTCCTCCTGCGCAATTGTACCCCCACGCCCCGACGTCTCGCGCTCCAGAACACTGCCCTATAGGCAGTAGAGATGGGATCCCTCGTTGAGTCCGCGGGAAAAGCCAACCCTGGAGAGTAAACGTACAGTAGAAGTCCGATAGTCCGGCACGTTCGGGACCGGCCCGGTGCCGGATTACCGAAAATGCCGGACTATCGAGCGGTACCTGTTACTACGATATAGGTTAAGGCGTACAGCGAAAACAGCTATAACACGGCGTTTTGCAGTAAAATCTTTTTGTGCTGTTATGTCGTAAATTCTTGACGAGCCAATCTTAAATTCAGTCAACAAAATATTTCTATTCTCACCTTTCTCCAGGGGTTTGATGATTTTCAGTTTCTGGTTGATGGTCAGAATGACGTGCTTGCGTTTCTCTCCTGATTTGAAACTTGAAGAAGGTTTCTGTTTCGAGAACATTGTCACTGCTTAAATACCAAGAAAACTACCACAGGGCACTTTGATATGTATGTTCACTACACTACTGTAATACGGATCCTAGATCGCAAGAAATAAGTACTGTAGCGAAAAGTTTTCGCAATCCAAACAATGAACTGAACCTGTGTGCGGAGACAGCCAACAATGCCGATTGTGTCTAACAATAGGAGACGCGTAGTGGACACTTCCTGGTGGCTTCGAACCGCGCCGTGCGCTTTTACTGTCACAAACGTAAAAAAATTAACATAAAAAATCCTGGATTGGTGCTTGACCATCGGGCGTTCCGGACTGTTGGATGCCGGATTAATGGAATTCTACTGTATTAAGAAAGAAGGAAAATAATAATACGTAATAATAATAATAATAATAATAATAATAATAATAATAATAATAATAATAATAATAATAATAATAGGTAGAAATGTATGTTATTATTATCTGAAGCTGTATCTTTTCAGTTTCGAAACAGTTAATTTATGACTGTTAGGTTCTTCGATCTGCCGAATTTGATTATGTGGAATATTTTGAATGTGATTTGATAGAATCTGATGATGTTCTTTGAAGAACGAAACCTGTATAAATATTTATAAATATTTTGAGTGTGATTTGATAGAATCTGATGATGTTCTTTCAAGAACGAAACATGTATAAATATTTATAAATATTTTGAGTGTGATTTGATAGAATCTGATGATGTTCTTTCAAGAACGAAACCTGTATAAATATTTATAAATATTTTGAGTGTGATTTGATAGAATCTGATGATGTTCTTTCAAGAACGAAACATGTATAAATATTTATAAATATTTTGAGTGTTATTTGATAGAATCTGATGAAGTTCTTTCCAGAACGAAACATGTATAAATGTTTATAAATATTTTGAGTGTGATTTGATAGAATCCGATGATGTTCTTTCAAGAACGAAACATGTATAAATGTTTATAAATATTTTGAGTGTGATTTGATAGAATCTGATGATGTTCCTTCAAGAACGAAACATGTATAGATATTTATAAATATTTTGAGTGTGATTTGATAGAATCCGATGATGTTCTTTCAAGAACGAAACATGTATAAATGTTTATAAATATTTTGAGTGTGATTTGATAGAATCTGATGATGTTCTTTCAAGAACGAAACATGTATAAATATTTATAAATATTTTGAGTGTGATTTGATAGAATCTGATGATGTTCTTTCAAGAACGAAACCTGTATAAATATTTTGAGTGTGATTTGATAGAATCTGATGATGTTCTTTCAAGAACGAAACATGTATAAAGGTTTATAAATATTTTGAGTGTGATTTGATAGAATCTGATGATGTTCTTTCAAGAACGAAACATGTATAAATATTTATAAATATTTTGAGTGTAGATAGATAGATAGATAAAGAATGGGTGAACCCTGCCTTCGCAGGGCTCCACACGTACGTCTGTGAAGACCCTTTGTGTCCCTTAAACGGGTTTGCCTAGTCCAGACCTAGTGCTCCTATAAAGGATACCAGTGTCCGGATGTTGGCATTCCTGATGTCTTCCAGGCTCACGAAATGTGAGCCAAGGTATCGATGTCCAGTGCTTGCAAGAGCCTCACACTGACATAACACATGCGCGGAGGTCTCCTCCTCCCTACCGCATCTTCTACACATCGGATCCTGACTGATTTTCATGATGTGTAGGTGTCTCTGTAAGGTATTGTGGCCTGTCAACAGTCCAACTACCATTCGCATTCTGGTCCTATTCAAATTTATCAGGACCTTTTTATAACTTTGGCTAGGCCCTTTGATAAGTTCACGTGCCTGCCTTGCTATAGTTAACCTCTTCCAAATGTCTAAGTGAGACTGGTTTGTCCACTGGGATATTACCAGTTTCACGCTTCGGAGTGACATTCCCAGGAAGGGCTCTGGTCCTATAAAAGGACCTTTTGAGCCTTGTTTCGCTAGTTTGTCAGCTTCTTCATTTCCACTGATACCTGTGTGCCCAGGGACCCATAATAGGGTAACTGAGCTAAATTCACACAGCTGATCTAACATCCTTTGGCATTCCCATACCATTTTTGATGTTGTTTTAACTGCACATAGTGCTTTTAACGCTGCCTGGCTATCGCTGCAAATAGTGATACATCTTCTGTGTCCAGGCATTTTCCATATATATACAGCACAGGCCAGTATTGCATATACTTCGGCCTGGAAAACAGTAGCGTATTTACCCATAGGTAGGGAGAGCCTTGTCTTAGGCCCCCAGACCCCGGCGCCTGTGCCCGTCTCTGTCCGCGAGCCATCTGTGTACCATGTACAGCCCCCAGACCTAAGACGGGCCCCAGCATCCGCGGCCCACTCCTCCCTTTTGGGTATCACCACTGTGAATTTATAGTTCAAATTAAAGCTAGGCTTCATCAGGTCCCCAATCATCATTGTCATAGGGCAAGTCTGGTGAAGCCTTGTGAGAATAGAGGCATGACCTCTATTCGGATTCTTGAAGGACCATCCTCCGAGTGACCAAAGGCGGTAGGCACTCATTCCCGCTATTTCCTTAACAGATAGATGTAAGGGGGGAAGACCTAGGATGGCCTCCATTGCACATAATGGTGTAGTATCCAGTGCCCCTGTTATTCCTAGACACGCAAGTCTTTGGACAGTGTTTAACTTGGTGGTCACAGTTTTACTCTCCGAGCCTGGCCACCAGACTAAAGATGCATAGGTGATCGTGGGCCGTACAATAGAAATATAGAGCCACTGGACCACCCTAGGTCCTAGGCCCCAAGTCTTTCCAACGGCCCTGCGACAGGCCCACATAATCTTGCGAGCCTTATCCACCTTATGGTCTATGTGTTTCTTCCAGCTCAGTCTTGCCTCAAGGATTACCCCTAGGTACTTAACTGAGGTTGTCTTAACTAATTTTTTCCCAAATAGGAAAGGCTCTGACAGTCCGTCTAGCCTCTTCCTCCTGGTAAATACCACGAGCTCCGTCTTGTCGGGATTAACCGACAAGTCCGTGTCGTGGCACCATCTTTCCACCCTACGTAGGGAGCTCTGTACGAGCTCTGAGACCGTACTGGGGAAATTTCCAACCGCCATCAGGCTAATGTCATCTGCATAGCCTTGGGCGTAAATTCCTCCAACATTTAACCTGGTAAGTAGTTCATCCACTACCAGACACCATAATGTTGGTGATAATACTCCTCCCTGTGGACACCCCCTGTCTATATTAGCTCTCAACATAACTGCGTTGAGGGTAAACAGAACTTGACGGCCCTGCAGCGAGGCCATAATCCATTTTATGAGCATCCTGCTCACTCCTCTTCTCTGTAGACTAAGTTCTATGGAGCCCAAAGATGTGTAGTTAAAGGCCCCTTCTATATCTAGGAATACAACCATAGCAAGTTGCTGCTGATCCAAGGCACTCTCCAGCCTAGAAACTAGCTGGTGTAGTGCCGTCTCAACCGACTTCCCTGGTTGATATGCATGCTGATGAGGATGCAGGGGACAGTCTCTTAAAACTTTCTCCCTGATATGTCTATCCACTAGTCTTTCCAAGGTCTTAAGAAGAAAAGACGTTAGACTGATGGGTCTATAATCCTTAGGTCTAGTATATGAAGACCTTCCGGGTTTAGGTATATATACTACCTTCGCCTGACGCCACAAGGAGTACACGTACCCCATAGTGAGACAGGCTCTAAAAATTCTGACCAGGTATGGTATAAGGACCTCACCCGCTTCCTGAAGAAGCGCCGGGAAGATCCCATCCATTCCTGGGCTTTTGTAAGGGGCAAAAGATTCTAATGCCCACTTCACCCTTCTGTGGGTAACAATCTCTGCGGCTTCCTTCCAGCCACTTCTATCGGGTCTGAAGGATCCGCTCGATTCTACCTCACTATTTGTGACTGCTGAACCTGGAAAGTGGGCATCAAGCAGTAGGTTTAGGGTCTCCCTCTCTGTGGATGTGTATCCGCCCGAAGGTGACTCCAGTGAGCCCAGCCTTGCCCTTCCATCCAAGGTTAGAATTTTATGAAGCCTTGCCGCTTCATGTTGACTTTCAATGGAGTCACAAAACTGTCTCCAAGATTTCCTAGAAGCCTTTTTGACTTCTGACTTATACCTTCTTTGTGATTCTTTATAAGAATCTAGGCTTTCTTGATCCTGAAGTTCCCTGTATTTATTCCAGAGCCTTCGTGTGTTTCTCCTCAGGTGTTCAAGATAACTATTCCACTTGAAACTTCCTGTTGCTCTTTCTGCCTTAACAACTGGGCAGTTTAATTCATAAGAGGTAACCAGTATTTGTGTGAGAAAGCTCACACTAAGCTCCAGCTCCTCTTTGTTCTTAATTATATTTGAGGGTCCTCCTTCCAGTCCCCTCCTCACGTCCTCCCTAAAAGACGTCCAGTTGGTTCGTCTAGGGTTTCTATAAGGTGGGATCTCGAAGGAGCCCTCTATATGAAACACAATGTGTCTATGGTCTGACAAGGAAGGTTCTAAAGAAACTTTCCAGTCTTTAAATTCCTGTATAATTCCCATGGAACCCAGGGTAAGATCTATGATCCCCTCACTCCTGTTATTGATGAAGGTAGGGGTATCACCTATGTTCATGATCTCAAGATCAGTTGTACATAGAAATTCTATGAAATGCTCTCCCCTTCGGTTTGTGTGTTTGCTTCCCCAAATGCTGTGATGAGCATTGGCGTCGCATCCTACTATAAGGTTTAGTCCTTGTTTCTTACAATATATCACCAGTCTCTTGAACTCCTCCGGCGGGGGTGGAGATTCAGAGTCTCCTGGGAAATATGCAGAACAGACAACCAGATCTCTTGGCTGTCCGCCCTCTTCATATCTCACTAGAACTGCTACAAGGTCTCTAGTAATGAAGCCTGGTATAGCCCAAGCGTTATGATCCTTAACTAGTATACATGCTCTAGGCTTTTCCTCTGCTATTCCACTGAATAGAGTGAAGCCTGCACATCTTAGTCCCATGATACGCCCCTGTCTAAGCCAGGGTTCTTGTATCAGGGCGACCGAAAACCTGCCTTTCTGGATACTTCTAATAAGTACCCTGGAGGCCGCTATACAATGTTGTATGTTTGCCTGTATGAAAGTAATCATTCCTTACTTTCATGCAATACTTTACCTTATGCGGTCTCCGGAACGTGCTGCTCCGTCTCCCGCGATGAATCTTGAGGCTTGGCTGGCCCCGGTTCCTGTCCGGGCTCCCGCTCTTCGCCCCTGCTAATCTCAGTGTTGTCTGTGGTGGGGTTGGTCCTCTGTTTGTCACGCTTGCCCTCCACCAAGGTGAAGGTAGCAACATGCACCCCGCAGAAGATCTTCTTCCCCACCACTTTCTCCACATCTCTGGAGTCCATGCTGACCACAAGTCGGACACCTCTCTTCTCCTCCTTGCGGTCATAGACCCTCCAGCTGTTGGGATTTAAGCCATGGTTCTGGCGTGCCATTCTTCCCAAAAGGACGTTATTGTCCTTTGGTTGTCCTGGTATCCAGACCATGACTCTCTTATAGGAAAGGAGTTTATCCATGCCCACAATTGTGAGCCTGGCTCCTTCCCACGGTTGTAGACCTGTAACAAGACTAGAAAGCCATGCTACAGTCTCATCATTCTCTGCGATAATGACGGCCGCACCTCTCGACAGATAGCAATCCAGGAACTGAGGCTTAATGGGCCCCTGCTCTGGAAGCCCGTCTATCAGATCGGTGATAGCCTCCTCCACAGATTCTACTTGTTTCTCGGTTAGCTGCTGGTCAGGATATCCTACAGGTACAATGGCCATCCTGATCCCAGCTTTAGCTATCCTAGCATACTCCACCTTGGGTTTTTTGTGGGTCGGCCGATCTTCTTCTGGGGTTGCCCCCGACAGAAGTCGTTTCCCCACTGGTGTCTTGGTGGGTGGAGTCCTCTGTGCCCTAGAAGCAGAGCCCTTTTCAGGGTCCCGCCTCTTGTGCCCATTGGATCCACCCACAGTCGTCGCTGTCATGGCAGTAGAAGGCCTCTCAGCTCCAGGAGTTTGGCCATCTTTGGCCTGCTCCCGGGCCTTTAAGGCCTTCTTGTACCTCCTCTTCTCAGCGCCGGAGCGCTGTTTCTTCTTCTTCTTCTGGACTAGTAGATTGCCCACCTCTAGAGTGAGCTCTCTTACTGTCGAGGTCGTACTATCCGAGGGTATCTCCGAAGAGTCCCCATCGGTTGTTGAACTGGTGTTTCTCTCGGAGGCCCCAGAAGAGCTCTCCGGTTTATGGGTAGCTACAGTACTCATTTAGGTCCCACGAGGAGCTAGGGAAATATATGTCCGCCCAGGCAGAGCCCCGCATACCCGGGTAAGGCTACTTACTTCGAGAGGGCGCCAAGTATCTCGAAGGCTCCGTTCAGGACACATCTCCCATGTGCCATGCACCCCATCGGCACGGGTCGCGTTACACCTTAGGGTTATTTTGAGTGTGATTTGATAGAATCTGATGATGTTCTTTCAAGAACGAAACATGTATAAATGTTTATAAATATTTTGAGTGTGATTTGATAGAATCTGATGATGTTCTTTCAAGAATGAAACATGTATAGATATTTATAAATATTTTGAGTGTGATTTGATAGAATCTGATGATGTTCTTTCAAGAACGAAACATGTATAAATAAATATAAATATTTTGAGTGTTATTTGATAGAAACTGATTATGTTCTTTCAAGAACGAAACATGTATAAATATTTATAAATAATTTGAGTTTGATTTGATAGAATCTGATGATGTTCTTTCAAGAACGAAACATGTATAAATATTTATAAATATTTTGAGTGTGATTTGATAGAATCTGATGATGTTCTTTCAAGAACGAAACATGTATAAATGTTTATAAATATTTTGAGTGTGATTTGATAGAATCTGATGATGTTCTTTCAAGAACGAAACATGTATAAATGTTTATAAATATTTTGAGTGTGATTTGATAGAATCTGATGATGTTCTTTCAAGAACGAAACATGTATAAATGTTTATAAATATTTTGAGTGTGATTTGATAGAATCTGATTATGTTCTTTCAAGAACGAAACATGTATAAATATTTATAAATATTTTGATTGTGATTTGATAGAATCTGATGTTATTCTTTCAAGAACGAAACATGTATAAATATTTATAAATATTTTGATTGTGATTTGATAGAATCTGATGATGTTCTTTCAAGAACGAAACATGTATAAATGTTTATAAATATTTTGAGTGTGATTTGATAGAATCTGATGATGTTCTTTCAAGAACGAAACATGTATAGATATTTATAAATGATTTTAGTGTGGTTCGATAGAATCTGATGATGTTCCTTCAAGAATGAAATGTGTCATTCTATTTTAAGTTGTTTCTTTTTCAGTTTATACATTTATTACTCATAATTAGTTTCGGCAGACTGAAGAACGTAACAAATTAAAAAATATGTGGATCACACAATTCAACTATTGACATCATTGATCGTTTTTTATATATACTTTCAGCGAATCAAGAAAGTTCGATAAGCTTACAGAACAGTCTAGAAACTTGAAACATTTTGTAGAACGCCATCCAGTAATGATTTTAGTAAAGTTACAGTGTTTTTTCACCTCCGCTTGAATGTATCCAATCATACACGGAAACGGAAATAAAATTATGAAAATATTGTAATATTCCGCGGCGATCCAGTGGGAGATCTGTGGCTCTCTAGGGCATTACTGCGTGCATTTTGGTAACCACTGGATTATGGATTGAGGAGAGACTTACTTAACTAAGTCTATCACCAACGCACAATACCTTCATCAGCAGCGAGTTGGGAGGAAGTCCATTGGCGTAGAAAATTCGTACATGCAGGTCTCCCTTTTTCACCCTTATACATTTACTTCGATACATTCTCATAAGAAATACCAATCGAGTTTCCAATTAGGAATTCCCTCTCTTTTCACGTACAGCTATATTTTAAAAGTTAAATGAAGTATGATTGCTAGCAATGTGTTCACGTTCGTTACCATCCTCCTCTGAAGTACCAATAAAAATTAATCTCACTTTCCAATAAAACCGAAGAACAACGGATAGACTTGATTAAAACATGCGTTGGGAGAGCGAAATTGCGTTACCTGGCTGACGTGAGCACAGAGCCGGGTTTCACACTTATGAAATTTGGAGAATAATATAATTCCTGCCGGGCTGAGTGGCAAAGACTCCTGCGCTAGTCTTCTAAGCCCAACATGGCAGGTTCGTTCCTGGCTCAGCCCGGTAGTATTTGACGGTGCTTAAATACGTCAGCCTCGTGTTGACAAAGATAACTCTTGTGGGACACAATTCCGGCACCTCGGCGTCTCCGAAAACCTTCAGAAGTAGTTAGTGGGACTTAAAAATAATAACATTAATACAATTCCGTTCTACATATCATAGAAATAAATTATTACAGAACATACTTCGGTATCATTTAAGATAGAACTTTTCCGTTCTAATGGAAGCTAAAATAGATCTATCAGTCAGTATTTTTTGTAACCGGGCGAATTGGCTGTACGGTTAGGGGCGCGCAGCTGTTAGTTTGCATCCGGGAGATAGTGGGTTCGAATCCCACTGTCGGCAGCCCTGAAGATGGTTTTCCGTGGTTTCCCATCTTCACATCAGGCAAATGCTTGGGCTGTACCTAGTTAAGGCCACGGCCGCTTCCTTCCCATTCCTAGGCCCTTCCTATCCCATCGTCAAAATAAGATCTATCTGTGTGAGTATGACGTAAAGCAAACAGCGAAAATAAAGTATTTTTGTAAGAATATATTAAATACTAGTGATACTTAACAGCATTTTGCTACACGCTCAAATAATAATTAGGTTTTAGAAAAAGATTCAACGATAAATGCCACTGGAATGGACAATGGCATATATTAAATAGTCCGGCTCCATGGCTAAATTGTTAGCGTGCTGGCCTTTGGTCTCATGCTCCCGGGTTCGGTTCGGGAATTTTAACCATGATTGGTTTTTTCGCTGGCACGGGGGCTGGGTGTATTTGTTGTCTTCATCATCATTGCATCCTCATCACGAAGCGCAGGTCGCCTACGGGATCAAATCGAAAGACTTTCACCTGGTGAGCCGAATATGTCCTCGGACACTCCCGGCACTAAAAGTCATACGCCATTTCATTTTCATTTCATATATTAAATTAAAACAAGAGTCACAAGCTGGTACGTGAATATATCATATCTGACGCCATTTAGGTTGCTTGTGGATCAATTTTGACGTTCCGTTTTTCTCTGTCAGATGACAAAGTAAAACGCGTCACTTATGAGTGATCTGTAACCGAGTTTTAATTAATTTTGTCAGTTAAACGCCAAATATTTCCCCACAGATCGTTTACATGCTGATATCATATGACATGGTGTGCCGAATGGAGTTCCTTTTACCCTTCAAAAATCCGGCTACGTCTGCAGGGTCTGAATCCACTTTCTTGAGATCGGGAAGTCGGCGATCTATCATTGATCCACGGAGGTAACTCATGTTGCATAATAATATCGCTAAATAGGTGAACTAAGCCTATTACGTTCTTCAAATTATAGGACCAGAATATAGGGTAGTCAAAATAAATCTGGTCCGGAAAATAGGTGTTTATAAGACTGACGCGGAATTGACCCTTGTTACTGAACAGGAGAACTGTCCATCACATGAAATGCTGGAAACCGTGTTTTCGATGCATCTATCTGCTGCTCTCACATGTCTGCACTGCACATGTCGTTACGTGAGAATGAGTGAGAGGAACAGACGTGTTTAGTGACCTGTAGAATGCAACACAAAATGGTGTTCACGATAAAACAGCGCGTGGTCATTGCCGAGTGTTATGCGAAGCACGATTCGTTCAAAACCTGTGAGTTTAAGACTGGTAGTGTTTTGGTAAAACCTGCAGCAAAGTCTGCAGTGCAAAACTACCGGGCGAGTTGGCCGTGCGGTTAGGGGTTCGTAGCTGTGAGCTCGCATCCGGAAGATTGTGGGTTCGAATCCCAGTGTCGGCAGCCCTGCATATGGTTTTCCGTGCTTTTTCATTTTCACGCCAAGCAAATGCTGGAGCTGTACATTAGTTAGGGCAACGGCCGCTTCCTTCCCACTCCTAGCCCTCTCTAATCCCATCGTCGCCATAAGACCTATCTGCGTCGGTCCGAAGTAAAGAAATCTTGTAAAAAAATTTCAAAACTTTGTGGCAAAATGGCGTGAAACTGGCTCTGTAGCGAATAAAACCTGTAACTCTCCAAAAAGAGTTCGAACATCAGAAAACATTGCTCGAGTGAAGGAAAGTCTGGAAAATGAAATGAAATGGCGTATGGCTTTTTTTAGTGCCGGGAGATCACAGGACGGATTCGGCTTGCCAGGTGCAGGTCTTTTGATTTGACATCCGTAGGGGAAATGCGCGTCGTGATGAGGATGAAATGATGATGAAGACAACACAAACACCGAACCCCCGTGCCAGGGAAATTAACCAATGATGCTTAAAATTCCCGACCTTACCGGAAATCGAACCCGGGACCTCTGTGACCAAAGGCCAGCACGCTAACCATTTAGCCATGGATGCGGACAAGGAAATCCTGGAACGAATTCCAACGAAATCCCAATGCCTTTTATCTGTGCAAGTGGAAATTAAGAGATAGTCGTGTCGAAGCATTATGAAAAAGGACACACAACTGAATTCTTACAAGTGGATGAGTTAAAGCGTCCAGACGAACCATCACTTGTTGAGTTCTGCCGGTGATTTCTGGATTTCATTACTTCAGATGAGGCCATTTCCAGCATCGCCTGTGATGTTCATTAATAAGAATCAATCCCCTGTCAGTCCTATTGTAAATGTTTTCGGTGACAGTATTATTTTTCCCACCCTATACGTTCGGTAAAATCTGACTCACGGTAGGAATAGTATCTAAGCCTAGTGACTAGTGAAGGAAAAATGCCTGTACTTCCGTACCTTGCTTCTGATCTCCAATTACGACCATCCTAGTGTTTTCGAATGCTTTTACTTTTCTACGCAAACATTCTCTGCAGTATCAAGCATGACGTTTCTTCAAGGCAGGATGAGGAGTAAGATAGTGTGTCATTGCTTTCCTCACGAAGCCAGAAGGTGCTATTGTAGCGGGGTTGCAGCAACATTTGAAAAAAAAAACCTCAAGCAGTCAAGGGAGTGAAAAATGGAGACATTATGCGAGCTGTAGCAACAGATTTAAATGTAGAGAATTCTAACGTTTCCGACTTGGTTGAAATGAAAGCTAAACTAGAAGAGCATTCCTCCAAAATGCCCAGTAAGAAAACTATAAAACCATTTCAGAATGAAAGAAGGTATTTTATTATGATTCACACAACAAAGGGTAAACTGAGAAGAAATATCAGGACCAATAATTGATCAGTCAGTTTCTGAAGTTTTACAGAAACTCCAAAATTGAGTATACGTTTACTATCCGAAATTTTGCTTTTTCGAAATGAGGGCGGCTCCACTTATTTACAGAGGTTTTACAGTAGTAGTAGTAGTAGTAGTAGTAGTAGTAGTAGTAGTAGTAGTAGTAGTGGGATCCGCAAGTCTGCACTCTATCACTGATCAACGGAGGGAACTCATGTTATGTAATAATATCACTAAATAGAATGTGATTACTATCGGATGGCACAAACTACTGCCGTACTACTACTACTACTACTACTGAAATGTTTTAATTCCGTCCCTGAAGGGGACGGCGGGCATCCTGGACGGTAACGGCGTCTCTCAGACCACTGAGATGTTCGGAGAAGGTGAGGAGGTTGGCGGCCGTGACCTATACTAGGAAATGTCCCGGCATTCACTTTAGTGCAAAATAGTGGGAAACCACGGAAAACCATTTTCAGGACGGCCGACGGTGGGGACCAACTCCTATCCATCTAACAAATGCAGAGGCGTAGAACCAAGGCAGAACTACGGTCACCCCTCCTCTGCTCGGTTGGTCGGTCGGAGTGTAGAGCTGTTGAACCTCGGACCAGCCGTGGTCACATGTGGGCCGAAGCCTATTCTGAAACCCCTGTGCTACTGGGAGAGAAATGCAGCCTTGTTACACTAAGGCAGTAGCAAGCCGACCTGCTGACCTTAGAAGGAGAAGCGGGGACAAGGGCAATCAGTCACCAGGAGCCGACGTGAACCCTTCCGTAGCAACTAGCGAAGTGAACGTTCCTCTCCTCTGCAACACATGGACTTGTCGGTGTACAAGACTTATTTCTTGCGCTACTAAAGTTTTGTGCCATGAGTTAATAATCGCGCTCTGTAACTTCCAAACTGTCATCCCCATACTCATAAATGAGACCGGACTTCGGTGGAAACTACATTTTCCTCTGGCAGATGACAAGAGACAAATGTTAAAAAGCTCCATCCGTCAACGTATAGCAACAGGTGAGTATATATTCATACAGTAGATCAGTAACATCAGCTGTCTTTCCTGCCAAATTTTCACGCGAACGCCATGCTATTTTATATAAATTCGAAGTCACTACTTCGTTAAAGCAGTGGTAGAGTAGAGTAAGTGTCTTGTAAACAAATAGCACACACATAATGGGACTTCTATCTGAATAAGAATTAGGAGACAACAATAAACTTAACGTTCAACAGTCAAATATGAAATTTCATTATGTATAGTTTTTCAACAAATCAATTATTAACGAAGGAATTTGATATTTCACCAAATGTATCACCAGAGTTCTTTTACATATCGACATCGTACGACATGGAGTGTCGAATGGACTTTTTGTCCGCCGTTCAAAAATCCGACGACCTCTGAACCCGCTATCTTGGGAACCGGAGGCCGACACTCAACCACTGATCCACAGAGGCAGCTGTTCTTCAACAGGTTGTTGAACTACACGTTCAGAAGAAAATTGGGAACATAGAAGAATACCTGTGCTGAAAACTCTGGTAAACGCTCTGCGATCAGGAATTCGACGTGTTGGAAAGCGCCGACAGTATTCTTCGATAGCAGCAGGGGCACTACAATCGCAGAAGCCATAAACATACACCATATTATATTGTTCATTAGTCTAGAAGTCCGCCTCTGTGATGTAGTGGTTAGTGTGATTAGCTGCCACCCCCGGACGCCCGGGTTCGATTCCCGGCTCTACCACGAAATTTGAAAAGTGGTACGAGGGCTGGAACGGGGTCCACTCAGCCTCGGGAGGTCAACTGAGTAGAGGTGGGTTCGATTCCCACCTCAGCCATCCTGGAAGTGGTTTTCCGTGGTTTCCCACTTTTCCTCCAGGCGAATACCGGGATGGTACCTAACTTAAGGCCACGGCCGCTTCCTTCCCTCTTCCTTGCCTATCCCTTCCAATCTTCCCATCCCTCCACAAGGCCCCTGTTCAGCATAGGAGGTGAGGCCGCCTGGGCGAGGTACTGGTCATACTCCCCAGTTGTATCCCCCGACCAAGAGTCTGAAGCTCCAGGACACTGCCCTTGAGGCGGTAGAGGTGGGATCCCTCGCTAAGTCCGAGGGAAAAACCGAACCTGGAGGGTAAACAGATGATGATGATGATGATGATGAATAGTAGACGTGTGGCATTTTAGCCAGGGCGTGTAGAAACACAGTTAACCGATACTTCTCTCTGATTCACTCTCAATCCCACGCACTACTTCACTCACAACGCACCACGGACAACTGCGCTTTCAACAGGCTAGTTTCATGGCAGACAGGCATCCCGAGCAAAGAGGTTGTAAGCAACGAGGTAGGCTGGGCTAGAATAAAACCTCAAAGTGGTTGGGTGGGTATGACACATACGTGCGCGCTACTAGCCCCCCCCCTCCCCTCCCCCAAAAAGAAATATGTACATTAAATGTGTTATCTCTCGGAAACTACTCGGAAGAGATCATACGTCCATATTAACCCGTAGATTGCATGGTGAAAAAATATTACCTTGCTTACACCCATGGGTCCATGGGACCCAAGTGTAAATAAGTTTTTCTACCACATATTGTATCAGGTTTGGAAACTTTTCTGAAATTGCACGAGCTATAACTGCTCATTTTCAATGAAAATATACATTTAATTGACAGTTTCTCTTCTACAATATTCTTAAAATCTATTTATTTAATCAAATTACAATTCCAAAAACACTTATTTTAATATCCTATAACCGTACTCATATTTTGCTTTATATTATTAATAGTTATATGGTTCTGTCATAAAGATGATGATTTACATATTTACATAAAGATTTTCTCAAAATAGTCACATTTGCACAGATTTTCAATGGGGAGAATAATCTCTGTATCAGTCTGTTCTAATAACGTTCAAGCAAACAGTTATGGGATCAAACCTTCAAAGAAGGAGAAATTCACACTTAATCACCACAACAAAACTTTAAGCCTTTATAATTCAGCACACTTCTAGCAAATGACAGTTCCACAAGACCCGCACAGTGAAAATTGACACTTCGCACATGCAGGACAAGCCTTCCTCCTCCTCACGTTCACTAGTACTTGAATTATGTTCGCTAATTTCAAACTCACTTTCTGCGTCCGATATATCACTTAAATCTTCTTCTAACAAAGCTTCTCACATTATCACTACTTAGTGACATATTATTCCAAAAATAACGTTTTAGGGCACACACAAATTAGTTACTTTCCTCACACACATGGATCCCAGAGACCGAAATGCTGTAATTACAGACAAAAGGAAACCTCAGCGCGTCCGCACCTGCCAAGATCATGTAGAGGACGAACAGAAAGGAGAGTACAGGGAGGGTAAGCGCAGTGAGGCCAACATGTGAAAAAATACTTACAAAAGAAAACACTCATGAGTCCCAGCCTAGCCTAGTGCGTGAGCTGAAATATCCATGAACATAAATACCAAGTTTCGAGAAGTTATTTCTGTTTAGTTATTTCCTGTGATGTCATAACAAACAAACTAACTAACAAATAAACCGACAGACAAAAACTTCCGTATACCTAATTTAATGCCGTGTGGCTTCCTAAGAAGCCTGGTGCAGGTCTTTCGAGTTGATGCCGTGCAGGCGACCTGCGCTTCTGTGACGATGGGGCCCTACCTATGATGACGGTACACACACCCACCCATCGGAATTAACCAATGAAGGTTAAAATCCCCGACCAGGCCAGTAATCTAACCCGGGAACCTCTGGACCAAAGGCCAGCACGCTAAACATTCAGCCATGGAGCCGAACCGTATACCTAATGCGAGAAATGAACGAAATCTTCTTCTTCCAGACGTTTCTCTAGTTTTGGATATGGCTTCAGTTTTACGGTCGGATGCCCTTCCTGACTCCCAGTGTGGAGGGATGTATTCAGTATTGCGCGTTCCTGTTGTGGTCCGTAGTTTCATATGAAATGAAATGGCGTATGGCTTTTAGTGCCGGGAGTGTCCGAGGACAGGTGCAGGTCTTATGATTTGACGCCAGTAGGCGACCTGCGCGTCGTGATGAGGATGAAATGATGACGAAGACGACACACACACCCAGTCCCCGTGCCAGCGAAATTAAGCAATGATGGTTAAAATTCCCGACCCTACCGTGAATCGAACCTGATACCCTTTGGACCAAAGGCCAGCACGCTAACCATTCAGCCATGGAGCCAAACCGTATACCTAATGCGAGAAAGGAATGAAATCTTCTTCTTCCTGACGTTTCTCTTCTTGTGGGATCAACACATCGTATGGATTTGACTCAGTTTTACTGTCGGATGCCCTTCCTGACGCCCAGTGTGGAGGGATGTATTCATTATTGCGCGTTTCTGTTGTGGTTCGTAGTTTGGTTCATTGTGTTTATATGAAGAGAAGTGTATTAATAAGAACACAAACACCCAGTCCCCGAGCTGGAGACATTAACTGTACTCAGTTAAAACCCTCAGCCCGCCCGAGAATCGAACCAGGGGCCCTTTAAACCGAAGGTCCAGTATCCAGTAATCGGGAGATAGTGGGTTCGAACCCCACTACCGGCAGCCCTGAAGATGGTTTTCCGTGGTTTCCCATTTTCACACCAGGCAAATGCTGGGGGCTGTACCTTAATTAAGGCCACGGCCGCTTCCTTCCCATCCCTACGCCTTTCCTATCCCATCGTCGCCATAATACCTATCTGTGTAGGAGCGACATAAAGCAAATACAAAAAAAAAAAAAAAAAAAAAAACACCGAAGGTCTGTACGCTGACCATTCAGCGAAGGAGTAGGACGAGATAGAAACAAAATGTGAGGTAAACATTTGAGGTGTTATTCGTGTAGATTGTTAGGCTGCAGCGGCATAGTGACCCGCGTCATATCAGTTACGGGTTAAATCAACAATCATCACTTCCGTTAATGTAGGTGATGTTTATTATGACCCCGATTTTCTGCTTACTCTAAATTCACTTTCCACTGCTGTTCTTGCGTAACACTAAACACTCGCTACATTAAGTGATACACAAACTGGAAAACAAATAACATGCGCTGTATAACGTGCTTTTAACTTCACACTGAAGAATATTCTGTAGGCTAATGGTAGTACCGAACTTCTCGCGACGTGTGTGATTCTCTTTTTCTTTTTGCGTCGCACCGACACAGATATGTCTTATGGCGACGATCGGACAGGAAAGGGCTAGGAGAGGGAAGGAATCAGCCGTGGCCTTAATTAAGGTACAGCCCCAGCATTTGCCTGGTGTGAAAATGGGAAACCATGGAAAACCACCTTCAGAGCTGTTGACAGTGGGGTTCGAACCCACAATCTCCCGGATGCAAGCTCACAGCTGCGCTCCCCTAACCGCATGGAAACTCGCCCAGTGTTTGATTCTTGATCTATTATGGTCACAGATACCAGCGACCTACAAAAATAACAACAGCTCCTTAAATATGTACGGTAAAAGCAAAGCAAAGCGAAGTCATCTCCGTACAGGCCATGAAGGCCCTTGGAGGATTGGAAGGCAAAGGTTTTCACTATCCATAGCCTCAGCAGGCTTAGTGAGGTAGAGTGGTTAGCTGTACGCACGGCCGCCTTTGCCCCCAGGAATTAAGCTGTTACTCATTTTTGTTGTAGGCTGAATGCACCTCAGGTCCATGTGCACCTCCTGAAGTGAGAGTCTTGTTTGTTAAGTTTTTCGACTTCCTGACGGGGAATCGAGCCCAAGCCCTTCAGGGTGAACCGATTTTATCACTTCGATAGTTGTTGCAATCCATTCTGTTCCCTAGCTTATAGGTAGGTGCAATTACTGCTTTCGTCCGATCAGAAGGTACGGTACCCTACTCACAGTTGACGCTAACCCTGCAGTGGTACTCTATGAAGCCATTTCATCCCTGCCTTCCCTCTATTCACAATTTCAGGCTTGATTTCACACAGTCCTACTGCTTAATGACAATGTAATATATTTACCACTTCCTCGAGCGTAATTTCACTGCCTGGTCGATGACCTAGATGTTAGACCTCTTGAAACAACAAGCAACAACAACAATTTCACTGCCATAGTTTTACTCCTCCCTTTGAACTCTATTATTCAGGACTTCAACAGAAGGATTTTCCTGCTCTTTGAAATGATTTTCAAACTATTCCTTCCCTCTCTCCGTTGATTCCCTAGGATCTGCAATGAGTTCAACTGATTTACCAAAAGTGCTATTCATTTACTTTTTCCCTCTCTTTCTAAGATTTTTATTACAGTCAAGCAAGGATTCCCTGCCGTATGATGCATTTTTTTCAGGTTATTGCCGAGCAAGCGTATGATACTGAAATGGGATAACGATTGCTATAGCCGACTGTAACTGTCCCCCGAATGTCAGTCAGGTTTACTCGTAAAATATGCAATTTTACTTTAATATTACATAACTTTAATTCGCGCTAAAAATTACATTTCACGTGATTGATATTAAGTTCATGTTGCCTAATTTTAAAGTTTATTTCCTTAAAATAGACCAGGCTGTTCTCCAGCTTCAAACTCAGGTTCGCGTACTTTCATGCGCCGATGTAACTCCAACTGCACTACATTACTTATATCTAGATTTTCAAGTTCTTTAAACCGCCAGTAAGATATTCCTGACCGAGCTGACGTTCGTGCTTTTATTTTTCAGCTGACTCCGTTCCTCTTACTAGGCCATCCGTGGCTAATCTAAAATTTGTGAGGAAAATGAGGGTTGCTCATTAGAATAATGATAATAAAGCGTTCGGTTCGTTAAAAAAAAGGAAATTAACAACAAGCCCTTGTTTCTTTTAATATGCTTAGTGAGTTCATAAAAACGCTAGAAACATCAGTAGTGGCCTGGTCAGTGACACGTACAGTAGTAATTGGGTCAGACGGTTCAATAAATCAAACTAGAAACACGTAGTCATGCATGTCAAATTCGTTATCGATGTGTTCCACCACTATGTCACTTCCAGTCGACTGGTTCGCAATTTATCCTGTCTAGGCCAGGCTTGCTTTGAGATGAACTCATTTGTTTTCACATTTGGAAGGCCGGTCTAAAATAAAGTTGGCTGCTACGCGTTTCTTTCATAAATAAGTCCTTAAACAATATTTGTCTTGACTGACAAACTAATGGGTACTATAATCGACATAATGTACTAATATATTGTTTTTAATAGACGCAACAGACAGAGAGAAAATAGTGGCGATTGTTATTTTATGGGAAAGGTTTATACTAATCAGAAATGTAGAAGAAAGAAGATTCCGATCGTTTGGAGAACGACATATCGCCAAAAGAAAGTGAAGGAGGTTCACGAAGGCCACGTGGGCCTAATATCCTCTGGGTCAGAGGAGAACAATAGTTGGTCAGTGGAGGTACATTTTTTTTTTTTTTTTTTGCTACTTGCTTTACGTCGCACCGACACATATAGGTCTTATGGCGACGATGGGACAGGGAAGGGCTAGGAGTTGGAAGGAAGCGGCGTGGCCTTAATTAAGGTAGAGCCCCAGCATTTGCCTGGTGTGAAAATGGGAAACCACGGAAAACCATTTTTCAGGGCTGCCGACAGTGGGGTTCGAACCTACTATCTCCCGAATGCTGGATACTGGCCGCACTTAAGCGACTGCAGCTATCGAGCTCGGTAGGAGGTACAACTACTAGTACTAAAACGTTTTTATTCCGTCCCTGAAGGAGACGGCGGGCCCCCTAGACGGTAACACCGACTCTTAGGCCAGGGAGATATTCGGAAATGTGAGGAGGTTGGCGGCCGTGCCTATACTAGGAACTGTCCCGGCATTCGTCTTAGTGCAGGAGAATGGAAAACCATGGAAAACAATTCTCTGGACAGCCGACGATGAGGACCAGCTCTTCTCCCAAATGCAGAAGTAGAGCCGTGGCTACCCCTCCTCTGCTTGGTTGGCTGGTCGGAGTGCAGAGCTGTCGAACCACGAACCAGCCGTGACCACTTGTGGGCCGAGACCCACTCTGCATCTGCCGACGGGCAGTGGAGGTCTGATAAGAAACGTGGAAAAAGGGAAGCACCATGAAGACTCTTACGCAAACCTAAAACCCAACTGGACTGAGACATTAAAAGTATGTTAACCGTTCAGACCCACCGTGCATAGCATTTCACATCGATTTTGTAGCTTTTATGTAGCTGTAGGAATAATTTACAGACCTCGAGATGTGTTGTGAACCAGTGGCGTATGCTGGTATCAAGACGTCGGCTACCACTAAACTTACGTTATCCCTCACCCCCCCCCCCCCACCAAGCTCTTTTTTTGCTTGCTGGTTTAGTGAACGTCAAGTCTTAAGCGTTTTTAGCCATTGGCGTAGCCTACTGTGTTGTCGAGACTGTTTCACACGCTATTGCCCTGGCCTCTGTCACTGCCAAAACTCAACGCCTGATTAGTGGAAATGGTAGCATGGTGTTTAGCAAATTAAAGCCCGGCTTTGTGGCTAAACGGATAGAATGCTTGCCTTTGGTCTTATGGCCCCGGTTCAATTATTTAGGTCAACCCCCTCGTACTCTTAACTCCCCTGACTTGGGGATTGGGTATTTATGAGGTCTTCGCCATTCATTTCATCCTCATTGGGTCATCACCATGCCTTTCCATGATTGGGAATTAAAAGTACGAGGAGGTTGATTCCGAGAAAACCGAGCTCGATACCTGCAGTCGCTTAAGTGCGGCCAGTATTCAGTATTCGGGAGATAGTAGGTTCGAACCCCACTGTCGGCAGCCCTGAAAATGGTTTTCCGTGGTTTCCCATTTTCACACCAGGCAAATGCTGAGGTTGTACCTTAATTAAGGCCACGGCCGCTTCCTTCCCACTCCTATCCCTTTCCTGTCCCATCGTCGCCATAAGACCTATTTGTGTCGGTGCGACGTAAGGAAAAAAAAAGATTCCGAGAAAGATGTCAGGTAGGCTGACCATTTTCAACTATCAGCAATTTATCTGCATACTTCGGTTGCGAAGATGGTTTATCCAGTATTCTGTTTTATACGGTTCAGCCATTTTACAAAAGTAACCCCATACGGCCAGTCACATTATACACTGTACCTTCAAATAAACTTAAATTGTTCTGAGAACAGTAATACTACTGAAATACACAAATAATTTTCTCATTTATAAACAATCAGTAAGATGTCTTGTACATGCAACGGCAAACACGTGACACCGTAGTACATGGGTTAATCGAGTCTGTTCGGAGTCTTCTGGAGTCATTGCGCTTTCTCTCTCCTTAGCAGTGGCAGGGCGAGTGGCGAACTGACGAAGCGAAGCCTTGTCCACTTAACCCCTCCGTCCCCGCACCTATTCGACATTCAGCAGCAAGCCGCAAGAGGTGTATCGAGGGGACAAGGAAGCACCTTGGCTGCAATGTCAGTCTCCGATTCCTTGCACTCAGAAATACGAGCGAGGTTTTTCTCTCATTGCTTTCAAATTTTTTAAATGGAGCGATGAGTCAGATGCTTACATTATAATGTGATTTAGATTTCCATCATTCTCATTTGAGGTTTGGGCTTCATCGTTAGGCTTGGTAGCCCTTAGTATACGCCACTCTTGTGAAAAATTCTGCATATCAGACAGACAAAATTTTGGCATTGGTGCTGTCACATAGACTGTATAATACGGAACTAAAACATGTTGAAGAACACATGACGCCATCATTGTCCGTCAGGATAAGGGTACACATTTTGTTTATTTTAATAACATGTTAAACTTTATGGTTTAGAGTTAGTGTAAATGTTTGTGTAGTAAAACTTTGTGGTATCTGCTGTATATAACTGTAATGAAAAAATCCCCAATCTGTTTCCAGTCATTTGACCGGATCAGGAACGGAATGAATGAAGACCCCATCTAGCGGCGAGGATAGGAATTGTGCCGGCTGCCGAACCCTGTCGCACTCCTCTGGGGCAATGATTATTGACTGACAGATGAAATGAAATGATATTGGATAGTGTTGCTGGAATGAAAGGTGACAGGGTAAACCAGAGTACCCAGAGAAAAACCTCTCCCGTCTCCGTTTTCTCTAGCATGAATCTCACACGGAGTGACCGGGATTTGAACTACGGAACCCAGCAGTGAGAAGCCGGCGCGCTCCCGCCTGAGCCACAGAGGCTTAATGTGTAACTGTAATATAACATTTTATTTTACGCAGTGCCGGATTACTCAATAGGATGAGTAGGCTGCGCGCTGTTATGGGCCCCAACGCAGCAGACCCGAGCGAAGGAAAAAAAACACACACACACAATTAAAACCTACAGTGGACCTGGCCGTTGTATCGGTGGCCCGCGAGGAAAGTCGCTGAAATTATTATTCGCTTCTCTCTGACTGAGAAGGTATTCTCAAGGAAAATAAAATGTTATTTCTCGCCGAGATTAGTGTCTCAGAGCCCAAGTTGGGAGATTTGATCCTGGCTCAGTTCGGTGGTATTTGAAGGTGCTCAAACGCGTCAGCCCCGTGTTAGTAGATTTACCAGCACGTAGAACTCCTGTGGGACAAACTCGTGCCAACTCGCCGTCTTTGAA